>NW_027419376.1:0-54908 GCF_009905375.1 Apium graveolens
ATGTTGACATCATATATATCCGATTAACATCCTTTTACCCACTCTTAATTCCACTTTTATACAGGTCATTAGTTCCACATTTCGGTTCTAATCAACCATGTAAGTCACTTTTCTATATTAGAGTCACTTTGCACCCCTATAAGAGTCACTTTCCACATATAAAACAATTAAAATGTTAAACATCATATACAAATCCAATTTGACTCCTTTTACCACTATTATGCACTTTCGTACAAGGTAATTTGTACCACATTTGTGGCTCTAAATCGACCATATAAGTCACTTTCACATATTCGAGTCACTTTGCACCTATAAGAGTCACTTGCACCATATATGATACAATTAACATGTTAATCATGTACATGCAATTAGACATCCTTAAAACCACCTCTTGGTACCCCTTCCTACAAGCAATTTTGGGCCACATTTTGGCTCTAATCAATCATGTAAGTGACTTCTCACCATATTAGAGTACTTCCACCTTATAAGAGTCACTTGCCATCATATATTGGTACAATTAATATGTAAGATCATGTGCATGCAATTAGAAATCCGTTTACCACCTCTTAGTGCCACATTCATACAAGTCAATTTGGTCTCATTTCGGTTCTAATTTACCATGTAAGTCACTTTTCACCATATTAGAGTCATTTTGCACCTATGAGTCACTTTCCCCCATAATTTGATAATAACATGTTAACATCATATACATCCGATTTTAACATCCTTTTACCACCTCTTAATTCCACTTTTTAACAGGTCAATTGTAGTTCCACATTTCGGTTCTAATCAACCATGTAGTCACTTTTCATCATATTAGAGTCACTTTGCACCCCTATAAGAGTCACTTTCCACCATATATACAACAATTAACATGTTAACATCATATACATCCAATTTGACATACTTTTAGCACCTATTAATGCCACTTTCATACAAGTTAATTTGTACCACATTTGGCTCTAAACATGTAAGTCACTTTTCACCATATTAGAGTCACTTTGCACCCGATAAGAGTCACTTGCCACCATATATTGATACAATAACATTAACATCATGTACATGCAATTAGACATCCTTAAACTACATCTTGGTACCACCTTTCCAACAAGTCAATTTCGGGCACATTTTGGCTCTAATCAATCATCTTGGTACCCCTTTCCTACAAGTCAATTTTGGTCTCATCGGTTCTAATTTACCATGTAAGTCACTTTCACCATATTAGAGTCATTTTGGCACCCTATATGAGTCACTTTCCACCATATATTTGTACAATAACATGTTAACATCATATACATCCGATTTAACATCCTTTTACCACCTCTTAATTCCACTTTCATAAAGGTCAATTTAGTTCCACATTTTGTTCTAATTGATCATGTAAGTCACTTTTCATCATATTAGAGTCATTGCACCCTATAAGAGTCACTTCCACATATATACAACATTAACATGTTAACATCATATACATCCAATTGACATCCTTTTACCACCTATAATGCCACTTTATACAAGTTAATTTTGTACCACATTTGGCTAATAACCATATAAGTCACTTTTCACCATATTCGAGGCATTTGACCCAATAAGAGTCACTTGCCACCATATTGATACAATTAACATGTTAACATCATGTACATGCTATTAGACATCCTTAAAACCACCTCTTGGTACCCTTCCTACAAGTCAATTTTGGGCCACATTTCGGCTCTAATCAATCATGTAAGGACTTCTCACGATATTAGAGTTACTTTCCACCTTATAAGAGTCACTTGCCATCATATATTGGTACAATTAATATATAACATCCGTGCATGCAATTAGAAATCCTTTTACCACCTCTTAGTGCCACGTTCATACAAGTCAATTTTGGTCCTCATTCGGTTCGAATTCTACCATGTAAGTCACTTTCACCATATTAGAGTCATTTTGCACCTATATGAGTTATTTCCCCCATATATTTGATAATTAACATGTTGACATCATATATATCCGATTTAACATCCTTTACCACCTTTAATTCCATTTTATACAGGTCAATTTAGTTCCACATTTCGGTTCTAATCAACCGGTAAGTCACTTTTCATCATATTAGAGTCACTTTGCACCCCTATAAGAGTCACTTTCCACCATATATACAACAATTAACATGTTAACATCATATACATCCAATTTGACATCCTTTACCACCTATTAATGCCACTTTCATACAAGTTAATTTTGTACCACATTCTGGCTCTAGTCAACCATATAAATCACTTTTCACCATTCGAGTCACTTTGCACCCTATAAGGTACTTGCCACCATATATTGATACAATTAACACGTTAACATCATGTACATGCAATTAGACATCCTTAAACCACCTCTTGGAACCCCTTTCCTACAAGTCAATTTGGGCCACATTTTGGCTCTAATCAATCATGTAAGTGACTTCTCACCATATTAGAGTTACTTTCCACCTTATAAGAGTCACTTGCCATCATATATGGTACAATTAATATGTTAACATCATGTGCATGCAATTAGAAATCCTTTTACCACCTCTTAGTGCCACATTCATACAAGTCAATTTTGGTCCTCATTCGGTTCTAATTTACCATGTAAGTCACTTTTCATCATATAGAGTCATTTTGCACCTATATGAGTCACTTCCCCCATATATTTGTATAATTAACATGTTAACATCATATACATCCGATTTAACATCCTTTTACCACCTCTTAATTCCACTTTATACAGGTCAATTTAGTTCCACATTTCGGTTCTAATCAACCATGAAGTCACTTTTCATCATATTAGAGTCACTTTGCACCCTATAAGAGTCACTTTCCACCATATATACAACAATTAACATGTTAACATCATATACATCCAATTTGACATACTTTAGCACCTATTAATGCCACTTTCATACAAGTTAATTTTGTACCACATTTTGGCTCTAATCAACCATGTAAGTCACTTTTCACCATATTAGAGTCACTTTGCGCCCGATAAGGTCACATGTCACCATATATTGATACAATTAACATGTTAACATCATGTACATGCAATTAGACATCCTTAAAACCACCTCTTGGTACCCCTTTCCCACAAGTCAATTTGGGCCACATTTGGCTCTAATCAATCATTGGTACTCCTTTCCTACAAGTTAATTTGTACCACATTTTGGCTCTAATCAACCATTAAGTCACTTTCACCATATTCGAGTCACTTTGCACCTATAGAGTCACTTGCCACCATATATTGATACAATTAACATGTTAACATCATGTACATGCAATTAGACATCCTTAAACCACCTCTGGTACCCCTTTCCTACAAGTCAATTTTGGGCCACTTTGGCTCTAATCAATCATGTAAGTGACTTCTCACCATATTAGAGTTACTTTCCACCTTATAAGAGTCAGTTGCCATAATATATTGGTACAATTAATATGTTAACATCATGTGCATGCAATTAGAAATCCTTTTACCACCTCTTAGTGCCACATTCATACAAGTCAATTTTGTCCTTATTTCGGTTCTAATTTACCATGTAAGTCACTTTCACCATATTAGAGTCATTTTGCACCTATATGAGTCACTTCCCCCATATATTTGTATAATTAACATGTTAAATCATATACATCCGATTTAACATCCTTTTACCACCTCTTAATTCCACTTTTATACAGGTCAATTTAGTTCCACATTCGGTTCTAATCAACCATGTAAGTCACTTTTCATCATATTAGAGTCACTTTGCACCTATAAGAGTAACTTTCCACCATATATACAACAATTAACATGTTAACAATATACATCCAATTTGACATACTTTTAGCACATTAATGCCACTTTCATACAAGTTAATTTTGTACCACATTTGGCTCTAATCAACCATGTAAGTCACTTTTCACCATATTAGAGTCACTTTGCACCCGATAAGAGTCACATGCCACCATATATTGATACAATTAACATGTTAACATCATGTACATGCAATTAGACATCCTTAAACCACCTCTTGGTACCCCTTTCCCACAAGTCAATTTCGGGCCACATTTGGCTCTAATCAATCATCTTGGTACTCCTTTCCTACAAGTCAATTTTGGTCCTCATTTCGGTTCTAATTTACCATGTAAGTCACTTTTCACCATATTAGAGTCATTTTGCACCTTATATGAGTCACTTTCCACCATATATTTGTACAATTAACATGTTAACATCATATACATCCGATTTAACATCCTTTTACCACCTCTTAATTCCACTTTCATAAGGTCAATTTAGTTCCACATTTCGGTTCTAATCACATGTAAGTCACTTTTCATCATATTAGAGTCACTTTGCACCCTATAAGAGTCACTTTCCACCATATATACAACAATTAACATGTTAACATCATATACATCCAATTTGACATCCTTTTACCACCTATTAATGCCACTTTCATACAAGTTAATTTTGTACCACATTCTGGCTCTAGTCAACCATATAATCACTTTTCACCATATTCGAGTCACTTTGCACCCATAAGAGTCACTTGCCACCATATATTGATACAATTAACATGTTAACATCATGTACATGCAATTAGACATCCTTAAACCACCTCTTGGACCCCTTTCCTACAAGTCAATTTTGGGCCACATTTTGGCTCTAATCAATCATGTAAGTGACTTCTCACCATATTAGAGTTACTTTCCACCTTATAAGAGTCACTGCCATCATATATTGGTACAATTAATATGTTAACATCATGTGCATGCAATTAGAAATCCTTTTACCACCTCTTAGTGCCACATTCATACAAGTCAATTTTGGTCCTCATTTCGGTTCTAATTTACCATGTAAGTCACTTTTCACCATATTAGAGTCATTTTGCACCTATATGAGTCACTTTCCCCCAATATTTGTATAATTAACATGTTAACATCATATACATCCGATTTAACATCCTTTTACCACCTCTTAATTCCACTTTATACAGGTCAATTTAGTTCCACATTTCGGTTCTAATCAAACCATGTAAGTCACTTTTCATCATATTAGAGTCATTTGCCCCTATAAGAGTCACTTTCCACCATATATACAAATTAACATGTTAACATCATATACATCCAATTTGACATCCTTTACCACCTATAATGCCACTTTCTACAAGTTAATTTGTACCACATTTTGGCTCTAATCAACCGTAAGTCACTTTTCACCATATTAGAGTCACTTTGCACCCGATAAGAGTCACTGCCACCTATATTGATACAATAAACATGTTAACATCATGTACATGCAATTAGACATCCTTAAACACACATCTTGGTACCCCTTTCCACAAGTCAATTCGGGCCACATTTTGGCTCTAATCAATCATCTGGTACCCCTTTCCTACAAGTCAATTTGGTCCTCATTTCGGTTCTAATTTACCATGTAAGTCACTTTTCACCATATTAGAGTCATTTGCACCCTATATGAGTCACTTTCCACCATATATGTACAATTAACATGTTAACATATATACATCCGATTTAACATCCTTTTACCACCTCTTAATTCCACTTCAAAAGGTCAATTTAGTTCCACATTTGGTTCTAATTCATCATGTAAGTCACTTTTCATCATATTAGAGTCATTTGCATCCTTATAAGAGTCACTTTCCACCATATATCAACATTAACATGTTAACATCATATACATCCAATTTGACATCCTTTTACACCTATTAATGCCACTTTCATACAAGTTAATTTTGTACCACATTTGGCTCTAATCAACCATATGTCACTTTTCACCATATTCGAGTCACTTTGCACCCATAAGAGTCACTTGCCACCATATATTGATACAATAACATGTTAACATCATGTACATGCAATTAGACATCCTTGAACCACCTCTTGGTACCCCTTTCCTACAAGTCAATTTTGGGCCACATTTTGGCTCTAATCAATCATGTAAGTGACTTCTCACCATATTAGAGTTACTTTCCACCTTATAAGAGTCACTTGCCATATCTATATTGGTACAATTAATATGTTAACATCAGTGCATGCAATTAGAAATCCTTTTACCACCTCTTAGTGCCACATTCATACAAGTCAATTTTGGTCCTCATTTCGGTTCTAATTTACCATGTAAGTCACTTTTCACCATATTAGAGTCATTTGCACCTATATGAGTCACTTTCCCCAATATTTGTATAATTAACATGTTAACATATACATCCGATTTAACATCCTTTTACCACCTCTTAATTCCACTTTTACAGGTCAATTTAGTTCCACATTTCGGTTCTAATACCATGTAAGTCACTTTTCATCATACTAGAGTCATTGCACCCCTATAAGAGTCACTTTCCACCATATATACAACAATTAACATGTTAACATCATATACATCCAATTGACATCCTTTTACCACCTATAATGCCACTTTCATACAAGTTAATTTTGTACCACATTTGGCTCTATCAACCATATAAGTCACTTTTCACCATATTCGAGTCACTTTGCACCCTATAAAGTCACTTGCCACCATATATGATACAATTAACATGTTCACATCAGTACATGCAATTAGACATCCTTAAACCACCTCTTGGACCCTTTCCTACAAGTCAATTTTGGGCCACATTTTGGCTCTAATCAATCATGTAAGTGACTTTCACCATATTAGAGTTACTTTCCACCTTATAAGAGTCACTTGCCATCATATATGGTACAATTAATATGTTAACATCATGCATGCAATTAGAAATCCTTTACCACCTCTTAGGCCACATTTCATACAAGTCAATTTTGGTCCTCATTTTGGTTCTAATTTACCATGTAAGTCACTTTCACCATTAGAGTCATTTTGCACCTATATGAGTCACTTTCCCCATATATTTGTATAATTAACATGTTAACATCATATACATCGATTAACATTCCTTTTACCACCTCTTAATTCCACTTTCATACAGGTCAATTTAGTTCCACATTTGTGTTCTAATCAACCATGTAAGTCACTTTTCACCATTTTAGAGTCACTTTGCAACCTATAAGAGTCACTTTCCACCATAATACAACAATTACATGTTAACATCATATACATCCAATTTGACATCCTTTACCACCTATTAATGCCACTTTCATACAAGTAATTTTGTACCACATTTTGGCTCTAATCAACCATATAAGTCACTTTTCACCATATTAGAGTCACTTTGCACCCAATAAGAGTCACTTGCCACCATATATGATACAATTAACATGTTAAACATCATGTACATGCAATTAGACATCCTTAAACCACCTCTTGGTACCCCTTTCCTACAAGTCAATTTGGGCCACATTTTGGCTCTAATCAATCATGTAAGTGACTTCTCACCATATTAGAGTTACTTTGCACCTATAAGAGTCACTGCCATATCATATATTGGTACAATTAATATGTTAACATCATGCATGCAATTAGAAATCCTTTTACCACCCTTAGTGCCACATTCATACAAGTCAATTTTGGTCCTCATTTCGGTTCTAATTACCATGTAAGTCACTTTTCACCATATTAGAGTCATTTTGCACCTATATGAGTCACTTTCCACCATATATTTGTACAATTAAAACTTAACATCATATACATCCGATTTAACATCCTTTTACCACCTCTTAATTCCACTTTCATACAGGTCAATTTAGTTCCACATTTGGTTTAATCAACCATGTAAGTCACTTTTCAATATTAGAGTCATTTGCACCTATAAGAGTCACTTTCCACCATATATACAACAATTAACATGTTAACATCATATACATCCAAGACATCTTTTACCACCTATTAATGCCACTTTCATACAAGTTAATTTTGTACCACATTCTGGCTCTAGTCAACCATATAATCACTTTTCACCATATTCGAGAGTCACTTTGCACCCTATAAGAGTCACTTGCCACCATATATTGATACAATTAACATGTACATTCATGTACATGCAATTAGACAATCCTTAAACCACCTCTTGGACCCCTTTCCTACAAGTCAATTTTGGGCCCACATTTTGGCTCTAATCAATCATGTAAGTGACTTCTCACCATATTAGATGTTACTTTGCACCTTATAAGAGTCACTTGCCATCATATATTGGTACAATTAATATGTTAACATCATGTACATGCAATTAGAAATCCTTTTACCACCTCTTAGTGCCACATTCATACAAGTCAATTTTGGTCTCATTTCGGTTTCTAATTTACCATGTAAGTCACTTTTCACCATATTAGAGTCATTTTGCACCCTATATGAGTCACTTTCCACCATACTATTTATACAATTAACATGTTAACATCATATACATCCGATTTAACATCCTTTTACCACCTCTTAATTCCACTTTCATACAGGTCAATTTAGTTCCACATTTTGGTTCTAATACACCATGTAAGTCACTTTTCATCCAATATTAGAGTCACTTTGCACCGTATAAGAGTCACTTTCCACCATATATACAACAATTAACATGTTAACATCATATACATCCAATTTGACTACTTTTAGCACCTATTAATGCCACTTTCATACAAGTTAATTTTGTACCACATTTTGGCTCTAATCAACCATGTAAGTCACTTTTCACCATATTAGAGTCACTTTGCACCCGATAAGAGTCACATGCCACCATATATTGATACAATTAACATGTTAACATGTACATGCAATTAGACATCCTTAACCACATCTTGGTACCCCTTTCCCACAAGTCAATTTGGGCCACATTTTGGCTCTAATCAATCATCTTGGTACCCCTTTCCTACAAGTCAATTTTGGTCCTCATTTCGGTTCTAATTTACCATGTAAGTCACTTTTCACCATATTAGAGTCATTTTGCACCCTATATGAGTCACTTTCCACCATATATTTGTACAATTAACATGTTAACATCATATACATCCGATTTAACATCCTTTTACCACCTCTTAATTCCACTTTCATAAAGGTCAATTTAGTTCCACATTTTGGTTCTAATTCACCATGTAAGTCACTTTTCAATCATATTAGAGTCACTTTTGCACCCTATAAGAGTCACTTTCCACCATATTAAACAAGTTATAACATGTTAACATCATATACATCTAATTTCACATCCTTTACCACCTATAAGCCACTTTCATACAAGTTAATTTTTTTACCACATTTTGGCTCTAATCATGCTCATATAGTCCACTTTTCACCATATTCGAGTCACTTGGCAACCCTATAAGAGTCAACTTGCCACCATATATCTGTACAATTAACATGTTAACATCATTTACATGCTAATTAGACATCCTTAACCACCTCTTGGTGACCCCTTTCTACAAGTCAATTTTGGGGCCACATTTTGGCTCTAATCAATCATGTAAAGTGACTTCTCACCATATTAGAGTTACTTTCCACCTTATAAGAGTCACTTGCCTAGCATATATTGGTACAATTAATATGTTAACATCAGTGCATGCAATTAGAAATCCTTTTACCACCTCTTAGTGCCACATTCATACAAGTCAATTTTGGTCCTCATTTCGGTTCTAATTTACCATGTAAGTCACTTTTCACCATATTAGAGTCATTTTGCACCCTATATGAGTCACTTTCCCCCTATATATTTGTAAATTAACATGTTAACATCATATACATCCGATTTAACATCCTTTTACCACCTCTTAATTCCACTTTTATACAGGTCAATTTAGTTCCACATTTTCGGTTCTAATCAACCATGTAAGTCACTTTTCATCATATTAGAGTCATTTGCACCCTTATAAGAGTCACTTTCCACCATATATACAACAATTAACATGTTAACATCATATACATCCAATTTGACATCCTTTTACCACCTATTAATGCCACTTTTCATACAAGTTAATTTTGTCCACATTTTGGCTCTAATCAACAATGTAAGTCACTTTTCACCATATTAGAGTCACTTTGCACCCTATAAGAGTCACTTGCCACCATATATTGATACAATTAACATGTTAACATCATGTACATGCAATTAGACATCCTTAAACCACCTCTTGGTACCCCTTTCCCTACAAGTCAATTTTCGGGCCACATTTTGGCTCTAATCAATCATCTTGGTACCCCTTTCCTACAAGTCAATTTTGGTTCCTCATTTCGGTTCTAATTTACCATGTAAGTCACTTTTCACCATATTAGAGTCATTTTGCACCCTATATGAGTCACTTTCCACCATAATTTATACAAATTAACATGTTAACATCATATACATCCGATTTAACATCCTTTTTACCCACCTCTTAATTCCACTTTCATACAAGGTCATTTAGTTCCACATTTTGGTTCTAATTCATCATGTAAGTCACTTTTCTCATCATATAGAGTCACTTTGCACCTTATAAGAGTCACTTTCCACCATATATACAACAGTTAACATGTTAACATCATATACATCCAATTTGACAATCCTTGTACCACCTATTAATGCCACTTTCATACAAGTTAATTTTGTACCACATTTTGGGCTCTAATTCAACCATATAAGTCACTTTTCACCATATTCGAGTCACTTTGCCACCAATAAGAGTCACTTGCCACCATATATTGATACAATTAACATGTTAAATAATGTACATGCTATTAGACATCCTTGAACCACCTCTGGTACCCCTTTCCTACAAGTCAATTTTGGGCCACATTTGGCTCTAATCAATCATGTAAGTGACTTCTCACCAATTAGAGTTACTTTCCACCTTATAAGAGTCACTTGCCATATCATATATTGGTACAATTAATATGTTAACATCATGTGCATGCAATTAGAAATCCTTTTACCACCTCTTAGTGCCACATTCATACAAGTCAATTTTGGTCCTCATTTCGGTTCGAATTTACCATGTAAGTCACTTTTCACCATATTAGAGTCATTTTGCACTATATGAGTCACTTTCCCCCATATATTTGTATAATTAACATGTAACATCATATACATCCGATTTAACATCCTTTACCACCTCTTAATTCCACTTTTATACAGGTCAATTTAGTTCCACATTTCGGTTCTAATCAACCATGTAAGTCACTTTTCATCATATTAGAGTCACTTGCACCCCTATAAGAGTCACTTTCCACCATATATACAACAATTAACACTGTTAACATCAGATACATCCAATTTGACTCCTTTACCACCTATTAATGCCACTTTCATACAATTTAATTTTGTACCACATTCTGGCTCTAGTCAACCATATAAATCACTTTTCACCATATCGAGTCACTTTGCACCCTATAAGAGTCACTTGCCACCTATATTGATACAATTAACACGTTACATCATGTACATGCAATTAGACATCCTTAAACCACCTCTTGGAACCCCTTTCTACAAGTCAATTTTCGGCCACATTTGGCTCTAATCAATCATGTAAGTGACCTTCTCACCATATATATTAGTTACTTTCCACCTTATAAGAGTCACTTGCCATCATATATTGGTACAATTAATATGTTAACATCATGTGCATGCAATTAGAAATCCTTTTACCACCTCTTAGTGCCACATTTATACAAGTCAATTTTGGTCCTCATTTCGGTTCTAATTTACCATGTAAGTCACTTTTCACCATATTAGAGTCATTTTTGCACCTATATGAGTCACTTTCCCCCATATATTTGTACTAATTAACATGTTAACATCATATACATCCGATTTAACATCCTTTTACCACCTCTTAATTCCACTTTCATACAGGTCAATTTAGTTCCACATTTTGGTTTCTAATAAACCATGTAAGTCACTTTTCACCATTTTAGAGTCACTTGCACCCCTTATAAGAGTCACTTTTCCACCATAATACAACAATTAACATGTTAACATCATATACATCCAATTTTGACATCCATTTTACCACCTATTAATTGCCACTTTCATACAAGTTTAATTTTGTACCACATTTGGCTCTAATCAACCATATAAGTCACTTTTCACCATATTCGAGTCACTTTGCACCCTAATAAGAGTCACTTGCCACCATATATTGATACAATTAACATGTTAACATCATGTACATGCAATTAGACATCCTTAAACCACCTCTTGGTACCCCTTTCCTACAAGTCAATTTTGGGCCACATTTTGGCTCTAATCAATCATGTAAGTGGACTTCTCACCATATTAGAGTTACTTTCCACCTTATAAGAGTCACTTGCCATATCATATATTGGTACAATTTAATATGTTAACATCATGTGCATGCAATTAGAAATCCTTTTACCACCTCTTAGTGCCACATTATACAAGTCAATTTTGGTCCTCATTTCGGTTCGAATTTACCATGTAAGTCACTTTTCACCATATTAGAGTCATTTTGCACCTATATGAGTCACTTTCCCCCATATATTTGTATAATTAACATGTTAACATCATATACATCCGATTTAACATCCTTTTACCACCTCTTAATTCCACTTTTATACAGGTCAATTTAGTTCCACATTTCGGTTCTAATCAACCATGTAAGTCACTTTCATCATATTATAGTCACTTTGCACCCCTATAAGAGTCACTTTCCACCATATATACAACACTTAACATGTTAACATCATATACATCCAATTTGACATCCTTTTACCACCTATTAATGCCACTTTCATACAAGTTAATTTTGTACCACATTTGGCTCTAGTCAACCATATAAATCACTTTTCACCATAATCGAGTCACTTTGCACCCTATAAGAGTCACTTGCCACCATATATTGATACAATTAACACGTTAACATCATGTACATGCAATTAGACATCCTTAAACCACCTCTTGGAACCCCTTTCCTACAAGTCAATTTTGGGCCACATTTTGGCTCTAATCAATCATGTAAGTGACTTCTCACCATATTAGAGTTACTTTCCACCTTATAAGAGTCACTTGCCATCATATATTGGTACAATTAATATGTTAACATCATGTGCATGCAATTAGAAATCCTTTTACCACCTCTTAGTGCCACATTCATACAAGTCAATTTTGGTCCTCATTTCGGTTCTAATTTACCATGTAAGTCACTTTTCACCATATTAGAGTCATTTTGCACCTATATGAGTCACTTTCCCCCATATATTTGTATAATTAACATGTTAACATCATATACATCCGATTTAACATCCTTGTACCACCTCTTAATTCCACTTTTATACAGGTCAATTTAGTTCCACATTTCGGTTCTAATCAACCATGTAAGTAACTTTTCCACATATTAGAGTCACTTTGCACCTTATAAGAGTCACTTTCCACCATATATACAACAATTAACCTGTTAACATCATATACATCCAATTGACATCCTTTTAGCCACCTATTAATGCCACTTTATACATAGTTAATTTTGTACCACATTTTGCTCTAACAACCATGTAAGTCACTTTTCACCATATTAGAGTCACTTTGCACGCCTATAAGAGTCACATTCCCACCATATATTGATACAATTAACATGTTAACATCATGTACATGCAATTAGACATCCTTCAAACCACCATCTTGGTACCCCTTTCCCTACAAGTCAATTTCGGGCCACATTTTGGCTCTAATCAATCATCTTGGTACCCCTTTCCTACAAGTCAATTTTGGTCCTCATTTCGGTTCTAATTTACCATGTAAGCACTTTTCACCATATTAGAGTCATTTTTGCACCCTATATGGATCACTTTCCACCATTATATTTGTACAATTAACATGTTAACATATATACATCCGATTTAACATCCTTTTACCACCTCTTAATTCCACTTTAATACAAGGTCAATTTAGTTCCACATTTTGGTTCTAATTCATCATGTAAGTCACTTTTCATCCATATTAGAGTCACTTGCACCCTTATAAGAGTCACTTTCCACCATATCTTCACAAGTTAACATGTTAACATCTATATACATCTAATTGACATCCTTTACCACCTATTAATGCCACTTTCATACAAGTTAATTTTGTACCACATTTGGCTCTAATCAACCATATAAGTCCACTTTCACCATATTCGAGTCACTTTGTCACCCAATTAAGAGTCACTTGCCACCATATATGTACAATTAACATGTTAACATCATGTACAATGCTATTAGACCTCCTTATAACCACCTCTTGGTACCCCTTTCCTACAAGTCAATTTTGGGCCACATTTTGGCTCTAATCAATCAGTGTAAGTGACTTCCTCACCATATTAGCGTTACTTTCCACCTTATAAGAGTCACTTGCCATATCATATATTGGTACAATTAATATGTTAACATCATTGTGCATGCAATTAGAAATCCTTTTACACCTATTAGTGCCACATTCATACAAGTCAATTTTGGTCCTCATTTCGTGTTCGAATTTTACCATGTAAGTCACTTTTCACCATATTAGAGTCACTTTTGCAACCTATATGAGTCACTTTCCCCCATATATTTGTATAATTAACATGTTAACATCATATACACTCCGATTTAACATCCTTTTACACCTCTTAATTCCCTGTTCTACAGGGTCCACCTTTAGTTCCAACATTCGGTTCTAATACCATGTAAGTCACTTTTCATCATATTAGAGTCACTTTGCACCCCTATAAAGAGTCACTTTCCACCATATATACAACAATTAACATGTTAACCTCATATACATCCAATTTGACATCCTTTTACCACCTATTAATGCCACTTTCATACAAGTTAATTTTGTACCACATTTGGCTCTAATCAACCATATAAATCACTTTTCACCATATTCGAGTCACTTTGCACCCTATAAGAGTCACTTGCCACATATATTGATACAATTAACACGTTAAATCATGTACATGCAATTAGACATCCTTAAACCACCTCTTGGTACCCCTTTCCTAGAAGTCAATTTTGGGCCACATTTTGGCTCTAATCAATCATGTAAGTGACTTCTCACCATATTAGAATTACTTTCCACCTTATAAGAGTCACTTGCCATCATATTGGTACAAATAATATGTTAAATCATGGCATGCAATTAGAAATCCTTTTACCACCTCTTAGTGCCACATCACTACAAGTCAATTTGGTCCTCATTCGGTTCTAATTTACCATGTAAGTCACTTTTCACCATATAGAGTCATTTTGCACCTATATGAGTCACTTTCCCCCATATATTTGTATAATTAACATGTTAACATCATATACATCCGATTTAACATCCTTTTACCACCTCTTATTCCACTTTTATACAGGTCAATTAGTTCCACATTTCGGTTCTAAAACCATGTAAGTCACTTTTCATCATATTAGAGTCACTTTGCACCCCTATTAGAGTCACTTTCCACCATATATACAACAATTAACATGTTAACATCATAACATCCAATTTGACATCCTTTTACCACCTTAAGCCACTTTCATACAAGTTAATTTTGTACCACATTTTGGTTCTAATCAACCATATAAGTCACTTTTTCATATTAGAGTCACTTTGCACCCATAAGAGTCGCTTGCCACCATATATTGATACAATTAACATTGACATCAGTACATGCAATTAGACATCCTTAAACCACTCTTGGTCCCCTTTCCTCAAGTCAATTTGGGCCACATTTTGGCTCTAATCAATCATGTAAGGACTTCTCACCATATTAGAGTTACTTTCCACCTTATAAGGGTCACTTGCCATCATATATTGGTACAATTAATATGTTAACATCATGTGCATGCAATTAGAAACTTTTACCACCTCTTAGTGCCATTTCATAAGTCAATTTTGTCTCATTCGGTTCTAATTTACCAAAGCACTTTCACCTATTAGAGTCATTTTGCACCTATATGAGTCACTTTCCCCAATATTTTGTACAATTAACATGTTAACATCATATCATCCGATTTAACATCCTTTTACCACCTCTTAATTCCACTTTTATACAGGTCAATTTAGTTCCACATTTCGGTTCTAAAACCATGTAAGTCACTTTTCATCATATTAGAGTCACTTTGCCCCTATAAGAGTCACTTTCCACCATATATACAACAATTAAACATGTTACATCATATACATCCAATTGACATCCTTTTAACCACCTATTAATGCACTTTCATACAGTTAATTTTGTACCACATTCTGGCTCTATCAACCATATAATCACTTTTCACATATTCGAGTCACTTTGCACCCTATAAGAGTCACTTGCCACCATATATGATACAATTAACACATGAACATCATGTACATGCAATTAGACATCCTTAAACCACCTCTTGGAACCCCTTTCCTAAAGTCAATTTTGGGCCACATTTGGCTCTAATCAATCATGTAGTGACTTCACCATATAGATACTTTCCACCATAAGAGTCACTTGCCATCATATATTGGTACAATTATTATGTTAACTCATGTGCATGCAATTAGAAATCCTTTTACCACCTCTTAGTGCCACATTCATACAAGTTAATTTTGGTCCTCATTTCGGTTCTAATTTACCATGTAAGTCACTTTTCACCATATTAGAGTCATTTTGCACCTATATGAGTCACTTCCCCATATATTTGTATAATTAACATGTTAACATCATACATCCGATTTAATCCTTTTACCACCTCTTAATTCCACTTTTATACAGGTCAATTTAGTTCCACATTTCGGTTCTAATAAACCATGTAAGTCACTTTTCATCATATTAGAGCACTTTGCACCCCTATTAGAGTCACTTTCCACCATATATACAACAATTAACATGTTAACATCATATACATCCAATTTGACATCCTTTTACCACCTATTAATGCCACTTTCATACAGTTAATTTTGTACCACATTTGGCTCTAATCAACCATATAAGTCACTTTTCACCATATTCGAGTCACTTTGCACCCTATAAGGCGCTTGCCACCATATATTGATACAATTAACATTTTACATCATGTACATGCAATTAGACATCCTTAAACCACCTCTTGGTACCCCTTTCCTACAAGTCAATTTTGGGCCACATTTTGGCTCTAATCAATCATGTAAGTGACTTCTCACCATATTAGAGTTACTTTCCACCTTATAAGAGTCACTTGCCATATCATATATTGGTACAATTAATATGTTAACATCAGGTGCATGCAATTAGAAATCCTTTTACCACCTCTTAGTGCACTTCATACAAGTCATTTTGGTCCTCATTTCGGTTCGAATTTACCATGTAAGTCACTTTTCACCATTAGAGTCATTTTGCACCCTATATGAGTCACTTTCCCCATATATTTGTAATTAACATGTTAACATCATATACATCCGATTTAACATCTTTTACCACCTCTTAATTCCACTTTTATACAGGTCAATTTAGTTCCACATTTGGTTCTAATCAACCATGTAAGTCACTTTTCATCATATTAGAGTCACTTTGCACCCCTATAAGAGTCACTTTCCACCATATATACAACAATTAACATGAACATCATATACATTCCAATTTGACATCCTTTTACCACCTATTAATGCCACTTTCATACAAGTTAATTTTGTACCACATTTGGCTCTTCAACCATATAAGTCACTTTCACCATATTCGAGTCACTTTGCACCCTATAAGAGTCACTTGCCACCATATATTGATACAATTAACACGTTAACATCATGTACATGCAATTAGACATCCTTAAACCACTCTTGGAACCCCTTTCCTACAAGTCAATTTTGGGCCATTTTGGCTCTAATCAATCATGTAAGTGACTTCTCACCATATTAGAGTTACTTTCCACCTTATAAGAGTCACTTGCCATCATATATTGGTACAATTAATATGTTAACATCATGTGCATGCAATTAGAAATCCTTTTACCACCTCTTAGTGCCACATTCATACAAGTCAATTTTGGTCCTCATTTCGGTCTAATTTAACCATGTAAGTCACTTTTCACCATATTAGAGTCATTTTACACCTATATGAGTCACTTTCCCCATATATTGTAAATTAACATGTTAACAAATACATCCGATTTAACATCCTTTTACCACCTCTTAATTCCACTTTATACAGGTCAATTTAGTTCCCAACATTTCCGGGCTTCTAATCAACCATGGTAAGTAACTTTTCATCATATTAGAGTCACTTTGCACCCTATAAGAGTAAGTAACTTTCCACCATATATACACATTAACGATGTTAACATCATATACATCCAATTTGACATACTTGTAGCCACCTACTTAATGCCACTTTCAGTACAAGTTAATTTTGTACCACATTTTGGCTCTAATCGAACAATGTAAGTCACTTTTGCAAACCATATTAGAGTCACGTTGCACCCGATAATAGTCCATTGCCACACATAATATTGATAACAAGTAACATGGTTACATCATGTACATGCAAGTTAGACATCCTTAAACCAACTCTTGGTACCGACTTGCCCGGACAAGTCAAGTTAATGGGGCCCACATTTTCGGCCTACTAAATCAATCCGTCTGGTCACTCCCTTTCCTACAAGTCATTTTGTCCTCAGTTTCGGTTCTAATTTACCATGTAAGTCACTTTTCACCATATTAGAGTCATTTTGCACCCTTATATGAGTCACTTTCCCACCATATAATGGTACAATTAACATGTTAACATCATATACATCCGATTTAACATCCTTTTACCACCTCTTAATTCCACTTCATAAAGGTCAATTTAGTTCCACATTTTGGTTCTAATTCATAATGTAAGTCACTTTTCATATTAGAGTCATTTGCACCCTATAAGAGTCACTTTCCACCATATATACAACAGTTAACATGTTAACATCATATACATCCAATTTGACATCCTTTTACCACCTATTAATGCCACTTTCATTCAAGTTAATTTTGTACCACATTTTGGCTCTAATCAACATAAGTCACTTTTCACCATATTCGAGTCACTTTGCACCCAATAAGAGTCACTTGCCACCATATATTGATACAATTAACATGTTAACATCATGTACATGCTATTAGACATCCTTAAACCACCTCTTGGTACCCCTTTCCTACAAGTCAATTTTGGGCCACATTTTGGCTCTAATCAATCATGTAAGTGACTTCTCACCATATTAGAGTTACTTTCCACCTATAAGAGTCACTTGCCATATCATATATTGGTACAATTAATATGTTAACATCATGTGCATGCAATTAGAAATCCTTTTACCACCTCTTAGTGCCACATTCATACAAGTCAATTTGGTCCTCATTTCGGTTCGAATTTACCATGTAGTCACTTTTCACCATATTAGAGTCATTTTGCACCTATATGAGTCACTTTCCCCATATATTTGTATATTAACATGTTAACATCATATACATCCGATTTAACATCCTTTTACCACCTCTTAATTCCACTTTATACAGGTCAATTAGTTCACATTCGGTTCTAATCAACCATGTAAGTCACTTTTCATCATATTAGAGTCACTTTGCACCCCTATAAGAGTCACTTTCCACCATATATACAACAATTAACATGTTAACATCATATACATCCAATTTGACATCCTTTTACCACCTATTAATGCCACTTTCATACAAGTTAATTTTGTACCACATTTGGCTCTAGTCAACCATAAATCACTTTTCACCATATTAGAGTCACTTTGCACCCTATAAGAGTCACTTGCCACCATATATTGATACAATTAACATGTTAACATCATGTACATGCAATTAGACATCCTTTAACCACTCTTGGTACCCCTTTCCTACAAGTCAATTTGGGGCCCACATTTTGGCTCTATCATCATGTAAGTGACTTCTCACCATATTAGAGTTACTTTGCACCTTATAAGAGGTCCACTTGCCATCATATATTGTACAATTAATATTTTAACATCATGTACATGCAATTAGAAATCCTTTTACCACCCTCTTAGTGCCACATTCATACAAGTCATCTTTGGTCCTCGATTTCGGTTTCTAATTTACCATGTAAGTCACTTTTCACCATATTAGAGTCATTTTGCACCTATATGAGTCACTTTCCACCATATATTTGTACTAATTAACATGTTAACATCATATACATCCGATTTAACATCCTTTTACCACCTCTTAATTTCCTTTCATACAGGTCAATTTAGTTCCACATTTGGTTCTAATAACCATGAAGTCACTTTTCATCATATTAGAGTCACTTTGCACCCCTATAGAGTCACTTTCCACCATATATACAACAATTAACATGTTAACATCATATACATCCAATTTGACATCCTTTTACCACCTATTAATGCCACTTTCATACAAGTTAATTTTGTACCACATTTTGGCTCTAATCAACCATATAAGTCACTTTTCACCATATTCGAGTCACTTTGCACCCTATAAGAGTCACTTGCCACCATATATTGATACAATTAACATGTTAACATCATGTACATGCAATTAGACATCCTTAAACCACCTCTTGGTACCCCTTTCCTACAAGTCAATTTTGGGCCACATTTTGGCTCTAATCAATCATGTAAGTGACTTCTCACCATATTAGAGTTACTTTCCACCTTATAAGAGTCACTTGCCATCATATATTGGTACAATTAATATGTTAACATCATGTGCATGCAATTAGAAATCCTTTTACCACCTCTTAGTGCCACATTCATACAAGTCAATTTGGGTCCTCATTTCGGTTCTAATTTACCATGAAGTCACTTTTCACCATATTAGAGTCATTTTGCACCTAGATGAGTCACTTTCCCCCATATATTTGTATAATTAACATGTTAACATCATATACATCCCGATTTAACATCCTTTTACCACCTCTTAATTCCACTTTGATACAGGTCAATTTAAGTTCCACTTTTCGGTTCTAATCAACCATGTAGTCACTTTCATCATTAGAGTCACTTTGCACCCTATAAGAGTCACTTTCCACCATATATACAACAATTAACATGTTAACATCATATACATCCAATTTTGACATACTTTTAGCACCTATTAATGCCACTTTCAGTACAAGTTAATTTTGTACCACATTTTGGCTCTAATCAACCAATGTAAGTCACTTTTCACCATATTAGAGTCACTTTGCACCCGATAAGAGTCCTCATGCCACCAGATATTGATACATTAACATGTTAACATCATGTACATGCAATTAGACATCCTTAAACCACCTCTTGGTACCCCTTTCCCACAAGTCAATTTCGGGCCACATTTTGGCTCTAATCAATCATCTTGGTACCTTTCCTACAAGTCAATTTTGGTCCTCATTTCGGTTCTAATTTACCATGTAAGTCACTTTTCACCATATTAGAGTCATTTTGCACCCTATATGAGTCACTTTCCACCATATATTTGTAATTAACATGTTAACATCATATACATCCGATTTAACATCCTTTTACCACCTCTTAATTCCACTTTCATAAAGGTCAATTTAGTTCCACATTTTGGTTCTAATATAATCATGTCAGTCACTTTTCATCAATTATAGTCATTTGCAACCTTATAATAGTCACTTTTCCACCATATATACAACAATTAACATGTTAACATCATATACATCCAATTTGACATCCTTTTACCACCTATTAATGCCACTTTCATACAAGTTAATTTGTACCACATTTGGCTCTAATCGACCATATAAGTCACTTTTCACCATATTCGAGTCACTTTGCACCCTATAAGAGTCACTTGCCACCATATATTGATACAATTAACATGTTAACATCATTACATGCAATTAGACATCCTTAAACAACCTCTTGGTACCCTTTCCTACAATTCAATTTTGGGCCACATTTTGGCTCTAATCAATCATGTAGTGGACTTCTCACCATATTAGAGTACTTTCCACCTTATAAGAGTCACTTGCCATCATATATTGGTACAATTAATATGTTAACATCATGTGCATGCAATTAGAAATCCTTTACCCCTCTTAGTGCCACATTCATACAAGTCAATTTTGGTCCTCATTTCGGTTCTAATTTACCATGTAAGTCACTTTTCACCATATTAGAGTCATTTGCACCTATATGAGTCACTTTCCCCCATATATTTGTATAATTAACATGTTAACATCATATACATCCGATTTAACATCCTTTTACCACCTCTTAATTCCACTTTTAGACAGGTCAATTTAGTTCCACATTTCGGTTCTAATCAACCATGTATGTCACTTTTCATCATATTAGAGTCACTTTGCACCCCTATAAGAGTCACTTTCCACCATATATACAACATTAACATGTTAACATCATATACATCCAATTTGACATACTTTTAGCACCTATTAATGCCACTTTCATACAAGTTAATTTTGTACCAATTTGGCTCTAATCACCATGTAAGTCACTTTTCACCATAGTAGAGTCACTTGCACCCGATAAGAGTCCACATGCCACCATATATTGATACAATTAACATGTTAACATCATGTACATGCAATTAGACATCCTTAAACCACATCTTGGTACCCCGTTCCCCAAAGTCATTTTCGGGGCCACATTTTGGCTCTAATCATCATTTGGTACCCTTTTCCTACAAGTCAATTTTGGTCCTCATTTCGGTTCTAATTTACCATGTAAGGTCACTTTTCAAACCATATTAAGAGTCAAGTTGTGCACCCTATATGAGTCACTTTCCACCATATATTTGTACAATTAACATGTTAACATCATATACATCCGATTTTAACATCCTTTTACCACCTCTTATTCCACTTCATAAAGGTCAATTTAGTTCCACATTTTGGTTTCTAATTAATCATGTAAGTCACTTTTCATCATATTAGAGTCATTTGCACCCTTATAAGAGTCACTTTCCACCATATATACAACAATTAACATGTTAACATCATATACATCCAATTTGACATCCTTTTACCACCTATTAATGCCACTTTCATACAAGTTAATTTTGTACCACATTTGGCTCTAATCAACCATATAAGTCACTTTTCACCATATTCGAGTCACTTTGCACCCTATAAGAGTCACTTGCCACCATATATTGATACAATTAACATGTTAACATCATGTACATGCAATTAGACATCCTTAAACCACCTCTTGGTACCTTTCCTACAAGTCAATTTTGGGCCACATTTTGGCTCTAATCAATCATGTAAGTGACTTCTCACCATATTAGAGTTACTTTCCACCTTATAAGAGTCACTTGCCATCATATTGGTACAATTAATATGTTAACATCATGTGCATGCAATTAGAAATCCTTTACCACCTCTTAGTGCCACATTCATACAAGTCAATTTTGGTCCTCATTTCGGTTCTAATTTACCATGTAAGTCACTTTTCACCATATTAGAGTCATTTTGCACCTATATGAGTCACTTTCCCCATATATTTGTATAATTAACATGTTAACATCATATACATCCGATTTAACATCCTTTTACCACCTCTTAATTCCACTTTATACAGGTCAATTTAGTTCCACATTTCGGTTCTAATCAACCATGTAAGTCACTTTTCATCATATTAGAGTCACTTTGCACCCCTATAAGAGTCACTTTCCACCATATATACAACAATTAACATGTTAACATCATATACATCCAATTTGACATCCTTTTACCACCTATTAATGCCACTTTCATACAAGTTAATTTTGTACCACATTTTGGCTCTAATCAACCATAAGTCACTTTTCACCATATTCGAGTCACTTTGCACCCTATAAGAGTCATTGCCATATATTGATACAATTAACATGTTAACATCATGTACATGCAATTAGACATCCTTAAACCACCTCTTGGTACCCCTTTCCTACAAGTCAATTTTGGGCCACATTTTGGCTCTAATCAATCATGTAAGTGACTTCTCACCATATTAGAGTTACTTTCCACCTTATAAGAGTCACTTGCCATCATATATTGGTACAATTAATATGTTAACATCATGTGCATGCAATTAGAAATCCTTTTACCACCTCTTAGTGCCACATTCATACAAGTCAATTTTGGTCCTCATTTCGGTTCTAATTTACCATGTAAGTCACTTTTCACCATATTAGAGTCATTTTGCACCTATATGAGTCACTTTCCCCCATATATTTGTATAATTAACATGTTAACATCATATACATCCGATTTAACATCCTTTTACCACCTCTTAATTCCACTTTTATACAGGTCAATTTAGTTCCACATTTCGGTTCTAATCAACCATGTAAGTCACTTTTCCATCATATTAGAGTCACTTTGCACCCTATAAGAGTCACTTTCCACCATAAATACAACAATTAACATGTTTAACATCAATATACATCCAATTTGACATCCTTTTACCACCTATTAATGCCACTTTCATACAAGTTAATTTTGTACCACATTTTGGCTCTAATCAACCATGTAAGTCACTTTTCACCATATTAGAGTCACTTTGCACCTATAAGAGTCACTTGCCACCATATATTGATACAATTAACATGTTAACATCATGTACATGCAATTAGACATCCTTAAACCACCTCTTGGTACCCCTTTCCACAAGTCAATTTGGGCCACATTTTGGCTCTAATCAATCATGTAAGTGACTTCTCACATATTAGAGTTACTTTGCACCTTATAAGAGTCACTTGCCATCATAATTGGTACAATTAATATGTTAACATCATGCATGCAATTAGAAATCCTTTACACCTCTTAGTGCCACATTCATACAAGTCAATTTTGGTCCTCATTTCGGTTCTAATTTACCATGTAAGTCACTTTTCACCATATTAGAGTCATTTGCACCTATATGAGTCACTTTCCCCCATATATTTGTATAATTAACATGTTAACATCATATACATCCGATTTAACATCCTTTTACCACCTCTTAATTCCACTTTTCATACAGGTCAATTTAGTTCCACATTTCGGTTCTAATCAACCATGTAAGTCACTTTTCATCATATTAGAGTCACTTTGCACCCCTATAAGAGTCACTTTCCACCATATACAACAATTAACATGTTAACATCATATACATCCAATTTGACATACTTTTAGCACCTATTAATGCCACTTTCATACAAGTTAATTTTGTACCACATTTTGGCTCTAATCAACCATGTAAGTCACTTTTCACCATATTAGAGTCACTTTGCACCGATAAGAGTCATGCCACCAATATTGATACAATTAACATGTTAACATCATGTAATGCAATTAGACATCCTTAAACCACCTCTTGGTACCCCTTTCCCCAAGTCAATTTGGGCCACATTTTGGCTCTAATCAATCATCTTGGTACCCCTTTCCTACAAGTCAATTTTGGTCCTCATTTCGTTCTAATTTACCATGTAAGTCACTTTTCACCAATTAGAGTCATTTTGCACCCTATATGAGTCACTTTCCACCATATATTTGTACAATTAACATGTTAAATCATATACATCCGATTTAACATCCTTTTACCACCTCTTAATTCCACTTTCATAAAGGTCAATTTAGTTCCATTTTGGTTCTAATTAATCATGTAAGTCACTTTTCATCATATTAGAGTCATTTGCACCCTTATAAGAGTCACTTTCCACCATATATACAACAATTAACATGTTAACATATACATCCAATTTGACCTCTTTACCACCTATTAATGCCACTTTCATAGAAGTTAATTTTGTACCACATTTTGGCTCTAATCAACCATGTAAGTCACTTTTCACCATATTAGAGTCACTTTGCACCCTATAAGAGTCACTTGCCACCATATATTGATACAATTAACATGTTAACATCTTGTACATGCAATTAGACATCCTTAAACCACCTCTTGGTACCCTTTCCTACAAGTCAATTTTGGGCCATTTTGGCTCTAATCAATCATGTAAGTGACTTCTCACCATATTAGTATAACTTTGCACCTTATAAAAGTCACTTGCATCATATATTGGTACAATTAATATGTTAACATCATGTACATGCAATTAGAAATCCTTTACCACTCTTAGTGCCACATTCATACAAGTCAATTTTGGTCCTCATTTCGGTTCTAATTTACCATGTAAGTCACTTTTCACCATATTAGAGTCATTTTGCACCTATATGAGTCACTTTCCACCATATATTTGTACAATTAACATGTTAACATCATATACATCCGATTTAACATCCTTTTACCACCTCTTAATTCCACTTTCATACAGGTCAATTTAGTTCCACATATTGGTTCTAATCAACCATGGAAGTCACTTTTCATCATATTAGAGTCACTTTGCACCCCTTAAGAGTCACTTTGCACCATATATACAACAATTAACATGTTACATCATATACAATCCAATTTCGACATCTTTTACACCTTTAATGCCACTTTTCATACAAAGTAAATTTGTTCCACATTTTGGCTATAAT
Source organism: Apium graveolens (assembly GCF_009905375.1). Taxonomy (NCBI): domain Eukaryota; kingdom Viridiplantae; phylum Streptophyta; class Magnoliopsida; order Apiales; family Apiaceae; genus Apium; species Apium graveolens. The sequence goes on from NW_027419376.1 coordinate 26,301, forward strand.
CAACCATGTAAGTCACTTTTCACCATATTAGAGTCACTTTGCACCGGATAAGAGTCACTTGCCACCATATATTGATACAATTAACCATGTTAACATCATTTACATGCAATTAGAATCCTTAACCAACCTCTTGACCCCTTCCTACAAGTCAAATTTGGGCCACATTTTGGCTCTAATAAATCATGTAAGTGACTTCTCACCATATTAGAGTTACTTTGGCACGTTATAAGAGTCACCTGCCATCCTATATTGGTACAATTAATATGTTAACATCATGTACATGCAATTAGAAATCCTTTTTACCTCCTCTTAGTGCCACATTTCATACAAGGTCAATTTTTGGTCCTCATTTCGGTTCTAATTTACCATGTAAGTCACTTTTCACCATATTAGAGTCATTTTGCACCCTTATATGACCACTTTCCACAATATATTTGTTACTAATTAACATGTTAACATCATATACATCCGATTTAACATCCTTTTACCACCCTCTTAATTCCACTTTCATACAAGTCAATTTAGTTCCACATATGGTTCTAATCAACCATGGAAGTCACTTTTCCTCATCTTAGAGTCATTTGCACACCTATAAGAGTCACTTTCCACCATATATACAATAATTAACATGTTAACATCATATACATCCCAATTTGACATCCTTTTACCACCTATTAATGCCACTTTCGTACAAGTTAATTTTGCACCACATTTTGGCTCTAATTCACCATGCAAGTCACTTTTCACCATATTAGAGTCACTTTTGCACCCTATAAGAGTCACTTGCACCATATATTGATACAATTAACATGTTAACATCAGGTACATGCAATTAGACATCCTTAAACCACCTCTTGCTACCCCTTTCCTACAAAGTCAATTTTGGGCCACATTTTGGCTCTAATCAATCATTTAAGTGACTTCTCACCATATTAGAGTTATTTTCTACCTTATAAGAGTCACTTGCCATCATATATTGTACAATTAATATGTTAACATCATGTGCATGCAATTAGAAATCCCTTTACACCTCTTAGTGCCACATTCATACAAGTCAATTTTGGTCCTCATTTCGGTTCGAATTACCATGTAAGTCACTTTTCACCATATTAGAGTCATTGACTCTAATATGGTGAAAAGTGACTTACATGGTAAAATTCGAACCGAAATGAGGACCAAAATTGACTTGTATGAATGTGGCACTAATAGGTGGTAAAAAGGATTTCTAATTGCATGCACATGATGTTAACTATTAATTGTACCAATATATGATGGCAAGTGACTCTTATAAGGTAGAAAATAACTCTAATATGGTGAGAAGTCACTTAAATGATTGATTAGAGCCAAATGTGGCCCAAAATTGACTTGTAGGAAAGGGGTAGCAAGAGGTGGTTTAAGGATGTCTAATTGCATGTACATGATGTTAACATGTTAATTGTATCAATATATGGTGGCAAGTGACTCTTATAGGGTGCAAAGTGACTCTAATATGGTGAAAAGTGACTTACATGGTTGATTAGAGCCAAAATGTGGTGCAAAATTAACTTGTACGAAAGTGGCATTAATAGGTGGTAAAAGGATGTCAAATTGGATGTATATGATGTTAACATGTTATTATTGTATATATGGTGGAAAGTGACTCTTATAGGTGTGCAAAGTGACTCTAAGATGATGAAAAAGTGACTTCCATGGTTGATTAGAACCAATATGTGGAACTAAATTGACTTGTATGAAAGTGGAATTAAGAGGTGGTAAAAGGATGTTAAATCGGATGTATATGATGTTTAACATGTTAATTGTACAAATATATGGTGGAAAGTGAGTCATATAGGGTGCAAAAATGACTCTAATATGGTGAAAAGTGACTTACATGGTAAATTAGAACCGAAATGAGGACCAAAATTGACTTGTATGAATGTGGCACTAAGAGGAGGTAAAAGGATTTCTAATTGCATGTACATGATGTTAACATATTAATTGTACCAATATATGATGGAAAGTGACTCTTATAACGGGCAAAGTAACTCTAATATGGTGAGAAGTCACTTACATGATTGATTAGAGCCAAAAATATGGCCCAAATTGACTTGTAGGAAAGGGTAATAAGAGGTTGTTTAAGGATATCTAATTGCATGTACATGATGTTAACAGTTAATTGTATCATATATGGTGGCAAGTTGACTCTTATCGGTGCAAAGTGACTCTATATGGTGAAAAGTGACTTACATGGTTGATTATAGCCAAAATGTGGTAACAAAAATTACTTGTATGAAAGTGGCATTAAATAGGTGGTAAAAGGATGTCAAATTGGATGTATATGATGTTAACCTGTTAATGTTGTATATATGGTGCAAAGTTGACTCTTATAGGGGTGCAAGTGACTCTAAATATGATGAAAAGTGACTTCCATGGTTGATTAGAACCAAATATGTGGAACTAAATTGACCTGTATGAAAGTGGAATTAGAGGTGGTAAAAAGGATGTTAAATCGGATGTATATGATGTTAACATGTTAATTGTACAACTATATGGTGGAAAGTGACTCATATAGGGTGCAAATGACTCTAATATGGTGAAAAGTGACTTACATGGTAAATTAGAACCGAAATGAGGACCAAAATTGACTTGTATGAATGTGGCACTAAGAGGTGGTAAAAGGATTTCTAATTGCATGTACATGATGTTAACATATTAATTGTACCAATATATGATGGCAAGTGACTTTTATAAGGTGCAAAGTTATACTAATATGGTGAGAAGTCACTTACATGATTGATTAGAGCCAAATATGGCCCAAAATTGACTTGTAGGAAAGGGATACCAAAAGGTGGTTTAAGGATGTCTAATTGCATGTACAAGATGTTAACATGTTAATTGTATCAATATATGGTGGCAAGTGACTCTTATAGGGTGCAAAGTGACTCTAATATGGTGAAAAGTGACTTACATGGTTGATTAGAGCTAAAATGTGGTACAAATTAACTTCTATGAAAGTGGCATTAATAGGTGGTAAAGGATGTCAAATTGGATGTATATGATGTTAACATGTAATTGTTGTATATATGGTGGAAAGTGACTCTTATAAGGGTGCAAATGACTCTAATATGATGAAAAGTGACTTACATGATTAATTAGAACCAAATATGGAACTAAATTGACCTTTATGAAAGTGGAATTAAGAGGTGGTAAAAGGATGTTAAATCGGATATGTATATGATTTTAACATGTTAATTGTTCAAATATATGGTGGAAAATGACTCATATAGGGTGCAAAATGACTCTAATATGGTGAAAAGTGACTTACATGGTAAATTAGAACGGAAATGAGGACCAAAATTGACTTGTAGGAAAGGGGTACCAAGATGATGATTAGAGCCAAACTGTGGCCCTGAAATTGACTTGCGGGAAGGTATGGTGGTTACCAAGAGGTGGTTTAAGGATGTTAATTGCATGTACATGATGTTAACATGGTTAATTGTATCAATATATGGTGGCATGTGACTCTTATCGGGTGCCAAGTGACTCTAATATGGGAAAAGTGACTTACATGGTGATTAGAGCCAAAATGTGGTACAAAATTAACTTGCATGAAGTGGCCATTAATAGGTGCTAAAAGTATGTCCAATTGGATGTATATGATGTTAACATGTTAATTGTTGTATATATGGTGGAAAGTGACTCTTATAGGGGTGCAAAGTGACTATATGATGAAAAGTGGACTTACATGGTTGATTAGAACCGAAAATGTGGAACTAAATTGACCTGTATTAAAGTGGAATAAGAGGTGGTAAAAGGATGTTAAATCGGATGTATATGATGTTAACATGTTAATTATACAAATATATGGGGGAAAGTGACTCATATAGGTGCAAAATGACTCTAATATGGTGAAAAGTGACTTACATGGTAAATTAGAACCGAAATGAGGACCAAAATTGACTTGTATGAATGTGGCACTAAGAGGTGGTAAAAGGATTTCTAATTGCATGCACATGATGTTAACATATTAATTGTACCAATTATGATGGCAAGTGACTCTTATAAGGTGGAAAGTAACTCTAATATGGTGAGAAGTCACTTACATGATTGATTAGAGCCAAAATGTGGCCCAAAATTGACTTGTAGGAAAGGGGTACCAAGAGGTGGTTTAAGGATGTCTAATTGCATGTACATGATGTTAACATGTTAATTGTATCAATATATGGTGGCAAGCGACTCTTATAGGGTGCAAAGTGACTCGAATATGGTGAAAAGTGACTTATATGGTTGATTAGAGCCAAAATGTGGTACAAAATTAACTTGTATGAAAGTGGCATTAATAGGTGGTAAAAGGATGTCAAATTGGATGTATATGATGTTAACATGTTAATTGTTGTATTATGGTGGAAAGTGACTCTTATAGGGTGCAAAGTGACTCTAATATGATGAAAAGTGACTTACATGGTTGATTAGAACCGAAATGTGGAACTAAATTGACCTGTATAAAAGTGGAATTAAGAGGTGGTAAAAGGATGTTAAATCGGATGTATATGATGTTAACATGTTAATTATACAAATATATGGGGGAAAGTGACTCATATAGGTGCAAAATGACTCTAATATGGTGAAAAGTGACTTACATGGTAAATTAGAACCGAAATGAGGACCAAAATTGACTTGTATGAATGTGGCACTAAGAGGTGGTAAAAGGATTTCTAATTGCATGCACATGATGTTAACATATTAATTGTACCAATATATGATGGCAAGTGACTCTTATAAGGTGGAAAGTAACTCTAATATGGTGAGAAGTCACTTACATGATTGATTAGAGCCAAAATGTGGCCCAAAATTGACTTGTAGGAAAGGGGTACCAAGAGGTGGTTTAAGGATGTCTAATTGCATGTACATGATGTTAACATGTTAATTATATCAATATATGGTGACAAATGACTCTTATAGGGTGCAAAGTGACTCGAATATGGTGAAAAGTGACTTATCTGGTTTGACTAGAGCCAGAATGTGGTACAAAATTAACTTGGATGAAAGTGGCATTAATAGGTGGTAAAAGGATTGCAAATTGGAGTATACGATGTTGTAACATGGTAATTGTTGTATATATGGTGGAAAGTGACTCTTATAGGGGTGCAAAGTGACTCTAATATGATGAAAAGTGACTTACATGGTTGATTAGAACCGAAAAATGTGGAACCTAAATTGACCTGTATAAAAGTGGAATTAAGAGGTGGTAAAAGGATGTTAAATCGGATGTATCTGATGTTAACATGTTTAATTATACAAATATATGGGGGAAGTGACCTCATATAGGTGCAAAATGACTCTAATATGGTGAAAAGTGACTTACATGGTAAATTCGAACGAAATGAGGACCAAAATTGGACTTGTATGAATGTGGCACTAAGAGGTGGTAAAAGGATTTCTAATTGCATGCACATGATGTTAACATATTAATTGTACCAATATATGATGGCAAGTACTCTTATAAGGTGGAAAGGTAACTCTAATATGGTGAGGAAGGTCACTTACATGATTGATTAGAGCCAAAATGTGGCCCAAAATTGACTTGTAGGAAAGGGGTACCAAGAGGTGGTTTAACGGATGTCTAATAGATGTACATGATGTAACATGTTAATGTATCAATATATGGTGGCAAGTGATCTTATAGGGTGCAAAGTGACTCGAATATGGTGAAAAGTGACTTATATGGTTGATTAGAGCCAAAATGTGGTACAAAATTAACTTGTATGAAAGTGGCAATTAATAGGAGGTAAAAGGATGTCAAAATTGGATGTATATGATGTTAACATGTTAATTGTTGTATATATGGTGGAAAGTGACTCTTATAAGGGTGCAAATGACTCTAATATGATGAAAAGTGACTTACATGATTAGAACCAAAATGTGGAACTAAATTGACCTTTATGAAAGTGGAATTAAGAGGTGGTAAAAGGATGTTAAATCGGATGTATATGATGTTAACATGTTAATTGTACAAATATATGGTGGAAAGTGACTCATATAGGGTGCAAAATGACTCTAATATGGTGAAAAGTGACTTACATGGTAAATTAGAACCGAAATGAGGACCAAAATTGACTTGTAGGAAAGGGTACCAAGATGATTGATTAGAGCCAAAATGTGGCCCGAAATTGACTTGTGGGAAAGGGGTACCAAGATGTGGTTTAAGGATGTCTAATTGCATGTACATGATGTTAACATGTTAATTGTATCAATATATGGTGGCATGTGACTCTTATCGGGTGCAAAGTGACTCTAATATGGTGAAAAGTGACTTACATGGTTGATTAGAGCCAAAATGTGGTACAAAATTAACTTGTATGAAAGTGGCATTAATAGGTGCTAAAAGTATGTCAAATTGGATGTATATGCTGTTAACATGTTAATTGTTGTATATATGGTGGAAAGTGACTCTTATAGGGGTGCAAAGTGACTCTAATATGATGAAAAGTGACATACATGGTTGATTAGAACCGAAATGTGGAACTAAATTGACCTGTATAAAAGTGGAATTAAGAGGTGGTAAAAGGATGTTAAATCGGATGTATATGATGTTAACATGTTAATTATACAAATATATGGGGGAAGTGACTCATTATAGGTGCAAATGATCTCAATATGGGTGAAAAGTGACTTACATTGGTAAATTAGAACGAAATGAGGACCAAAATGACTTGTATGAATGTGGCACTAAGAGGTGGTAAACGGATTTCTAATTGCATGCACATGATGTTACATATTAATTGTACCAATATATGATGGCAAGTGACTCTTATAAGGTGGAAAGTAACTCTAATCTGGTGAGAAGTCACTACATGATTGATTAGAGCCAAAATGTGGCCCAAAATTGACTTGTAGGAAAGGGTACCAAGAGGTTGTTTAAGGATGTCTAATTGCATGTACATGATGTTAACATGTTAATTGTATCATATATGGTGGCAAGTGACTCTTATAGGGTGCAAAGTGACTCGAATATGGTGAAAAGTGACTTATATGGTCGATTAGAGCCAAAATGTGGTACAAATTAACTTGTATGAAAGTGGCATTAATAGGTGGTAAAAGGATGTCAAATTGGATGTATATGATGTTAACATGTTAATTGTTGTATATATGGTGGAAAGTGACTCTTATAAGGGTGCAAATGACTCTAATATGATGAAAAGTGACTTACCTGATTAATTAGAACCAAAATGTGGAACTAAATTGACCCTTTATGAAAGTGGAATTAAGAGGTGGTAAAAGGATGTTAAATCGGATGTATATGATGTTAACATGTTAATGTGTACAAATATGGTGGAAAGTGACTCATATAGGGTGCAAAATGACTCTAATATGGTGAAAAGTGACTTACATGGTAAATTAGAACCGAAATGAGGACCAAAATTGACTTGTAGGAAAGGAAGTACCCAAGATGATTGATTAGAGCCAAAATGTGGCCCGAAAATGACTTGTGGGGAAAGGGGGTACCAAGAGGTGGTTTATGGATGTCTAATTGCATGTACAAGATGGTTAACATGTTAATTGTATCAATATATGGTGGCATGTGACTCTTATCGGGTGCAGAGTGACTCTAATATGGTGAAAAGTGACTTACATGGTTGATTAGAGCCAAAATGTGGTACAAATTAACTTGTATGAAGTGGCACTTAATAGGTGCTAAAAGTATGTCAAATTGGATGTATATGATTGTTAACATGTTTAATTGTTGTATATATGGTGGAAAGTGACTCTTATAGGGGTGCAAAGTGACTCTAATATGATCGAAAAGGCCTTACATGGTGATTAGAACCGAAATGTGGAACTAAATTGACCTGTATAAAAGGTGGAATTAAGAGGTGGTAAAAGGTATGTTAAATCGTGATGTATATGATGTTAACATGTTAATTATACAAAATATATGGGGGAAAGTGACTCATATAGGTGCAAAATGACTCTAATATGGTGAAAAATGGACTTACATGGTAAATTAGAACCGAATGAGGACCAAAATTGACTTGTATGAATGTGGCACTAGAGGTGGTAAAAGGAATTTCTAATTGCATGTACATGATGTTAACATATTAATTGTACCAATATATGATGGCAAGTGACTCTTATAAGGTGACAAGTAACTCTAATATGGTGAGAAGTCACTTACATGATTGATTAGAGCCAAAATGTGGCCCAAAATTGACTTGTAGGAAAGGGGTACCAAGAGGTGGTTGAAGGATGTCTAATTACATGTACATGATGTTAAATGTTAATTGTATCAATATATGGTGGCAAGTGACTCTTATAGGGTGCAAAGTGACTCTAATATGGTGAAAAGTGACTTACATGGTTGATTAGAGCCAAAATGTGGTACAAAATTAACTTGTATGAAAGTGGCATTAATAGGTGGTAAAAGGATGTCAAATTGGATGTATATGATGTTAACATGTTAATTGTTGTATATGGTGGAAAGTGACTCTAATAGGGGTTGCAAAGTGACTCTAATATGATGAAAAGTGACTTCCATGGTTTATTTAGAACCGAAAATGTGGAACTAAATTGACCTGTATAAAAGTGGAATTAAGAGTGAGTAAAAGGATGTTAAATCGGATGTATATGATGTTAACATGTTAATTATACAAATATATGGGGAAAGTCACTTCATATAGGTGCAAAATGACTCTAATATGGTGAAAAGTGACTTACATGGTAAATTAGAACCGAAATGAGGACCAAATTGACTCTGTATGAATGTGGCACTAAGAGGCTGGTTAAAAGGATTTTCTAATTGCATGCACATGATGTTAACATATTAATTGTACCAATATATGATGGCAAGTGACTCTTATAAGGTGGAAAGTATTCTCTAATATGGTGAGAAGTCACTTACATGATTGATTAGAGCAAAATGTTGGCCCCCTTATCCTCCCACCCCCAAAATTGGACTTCCTAGGAAAGGGGTTCCAAGAGGTGGGTTTAAGGATGTCCTTAATTGCACTGTCACATGATGTTTAACGTGTTAATTGTATCAATATATGGTGGCAGAGTGACTATTATAGGGTGCAAAGTGACTCGGAATATGGTGAAAAAGGTGATTTATATGGGTTTGACTAGAGCCAGATGTGGTACAACAATAACTTGTATGAAAGTGCCTTAATAGGTGGTAATCTAAAGGATGTCAAAAGTTGGATGTAGATGATGTTAACCATGTTAACTTGTTGTATATATGGTGGAAAGTGACTCTTATAGGGGTGCAAAGTGACTCTAATATGATGAGAAGTGACTTACATGGTTGCATTAGAACCGAAATGTTGGAAACCTAAATTGACCTGTATAAAAGTTGGAATTAAGAGGTGGTAAAAGGATGTTAAATCGGCTATGTATATGATGTTTAACATGTTACTTATACAAATATGGGGAGGAAAGTGCCCTCATATAGGGTGCAAAATGACTCTAATATGGTGAAAAGTGACTTACATGGTAAAATTCGAATACCGAAATGAGGACCAAAATTGACTTGTATGAATGTGGCAACTAAGAGGTGGTAAAAGGATTTCTAATTGCTGCACATGATTTAACATATTAATTGTACCAATATATGATATGGCAAGTGACTCTTATAAGGTGCGAAGTAACTTCTAATATGGTGAGAAGTCACTTACATGATTGATTAAGCCAAAATAGTGGCCCAAAATTGACTTGTAGGAAAGGGGTAACCAAGAGGTGGTTTAAGGATGTCTAATTGCATGTACATGATGTTAACATGTTAATTGTATCAATATATGGTGGCAAGTGACTCTTATTGGGTGCAAAGTGACTCGAATATGGTGAAAAGTGACTTATCTGGTTGATTAGAGCCAAAATGTGGTACAAAATTACTTGAATGAAAGTGGCATTAATAGGTGGTAAAAGGAATGTCAAATTGGATGTATATGATGTTAAACATTTAACTGTTGTATATATGGTGGAAAGTGACTCTTTATAAGGTGCAAATGACTCTAATATAATGAAAAGTGACTTACATGATGAATTAGAACCAAAATGTGGAACTAAATTGACCTTTATGAAGTGGAATTAAGAGGTGGTAAAAGGATGTTAAATCGGATGTATATGATGTTAACATGTTAATTGTACAATTATATGGTGGAAAGTGACTCATATAGGGTGCAAAATGACTCTAATATGGTGAAAGTGACTTACATGGTAAATTAGAACCGAAATGAGGACCAAAATTGACTTGTAGGAAAGGGGTACCAAGATGATTGATTAAGCCAAATGGGCCCAAATTGACTTGTGGGAAAGGGTACCAAGATGTGGTTTAAGGATGTCTAATTGCATGTACATGATGTTAACATGTTAATTGTATCAATATATGGTGGGATGTGACTCTTATCGGGTGCAAAGTGACTCTAATATGGTGAAAAGTGACTTACATGGTTGATTAGAGCCAAAATATGGTACAAAATTAACTTTATGAAAGTGGCATTAATAGGTGCTAAAGTATGTCAAATTGGATGTATATGTTAACATGTTAATTGTTGTATATATGGTGGAAAGTGACTCTTATAGGGGTGCAAAGTGACTCTAATATGATGAAAGTGACTTACATGGTTGATTAGAACCGAAATGTGGAACTAAATTGACCTGTATAAAGTGGAATTAAGAGGTGGTAAAAGGATGTTAAATCGGATGTATTTGTTAACATGTTAATTTACAATATATGGGGAAAGTGACTCATATAGGTGTAAAATGACTCTAATATGGTGAAAAGTGACTTACATGGTTAAATTAGACCGAAATGAGGACCAAAATTGACTTGTATGAATGTGGCACTAAGAGGTGGTAAAAGGATTTCTAATTGCATGCACATGATGTTAACATATTAATTGTACCAATATATGATGGCAAGTGACTCTTATAAGGTGGAAAGTAACTCTAATATGGTGAGAAGTCACTTACATGATTGATTAGAGCCAAAATGGCCCAAAATTGACTTGTAGGAAAGGGGTTCCAAGAGTGGTTTAAGGATGTCTAATTGCATGTACATGATGTTAACGTGTTAATTGTATCAATATATGGTGGCAAGTGACTCTTATAGGGTGCAAAGTGACTCGAATATGGTGAAAGTGACTTATATGGTTGAAGAGCCAAATGTGGTACAAAATTAACTTGTATGAAAGTGGCATTAATAGGTGGTAAAAGGATGTCAAATTGGAATGTATATGATGTTCATGTTAATTGTTGTATATATGGTGGAAAGTGACTCTTATAGGGGTGCAAAGTGACTCTAATATGATGAAAAGTGACTTACATGGTTGATTAGAACCAAATGTGGAACTAAATTGACCTGTATAAAAGTGGAATTAAGAGGTGGTAAAAGATGTTAAATCGGATGTATATGATGTTAACATGTTAATTACAAATATATGGGGAAAGTGACTCATATAGGGTGCAAAATGACTCTAATGGTGAAAAGTGACTTACATGGTAAATTCGAACCGAAATGAGGACCAAAATGACTTGTATGAAGTGCACTAAGAGGTGGTAAAAGGATTTCTAATTGCATGCACCTGATGTTAACATATTAATTGTACCAATATATGATATGGCAAGTGACTCTTATAAGGTGGAAAGTAACTCTAATATGGTGAGAAGTCACTTACATGATTGATTAGAGCCAAAATGTGGCCCAAAATTGACTTGTAGGAAAGGGGTACCAAGAGGTGGTTTAAGGATGTCTAATTGCATGTACATGATGTAAAATGTTAATTGTATCAATATATGGTGGCAAGCGCCTTATAGGGTGCAAAGTGACTCGAATATGGTGAAAAGTGACTTATATGGTTGATTAGAGCCAAATGTGGTACAAAATTAACTGTATGAAAGTGGCATTAATAGGTGGTAAAAGGATGTCAAATTGGATGTATATGATGTTAACATGTTAATTGTTGTATATATGGTGGAAAGTGACTCTAATAGGGGTGCAAAGTGCTCTAATATGATGAAAAGTGACTTACATGGTTTATTAGAACCGAAATGTGGAACTAAATTGACCTGTATAAAAGTGGAATTAAGAGGTGGTAAAAGGATTAAATCGGATGTATGATGTTAACATGTTAATTATACAAATATATGGGGAAGTGACTCATATAGGTGCAAAATGACTCTAATATGGTGAAAAGTGACTTACATGGTAAATTAGAACCGAAATGAGGACCAAAATTAACTTGTATGAATGTGGCACTAAGAGGTGGTAAAAGGATTTCTAATTGCATGCACATGAGTTAACATAATAATTGTACCAATATATGATGGCAAGTGACTCTTATGGTGGAAAGTATCTATATGGTGAAGTCACTACATGATTGATTAGAGCCAAATGTGGCCCAAAATTGACTTTAGGAAAGGGGTTCCAAGAGGTGGTTTAAGGATGTCTAATTGCATGTACATGATGTTCATGTGTTAATTGTATCATATATGGTGGCAAGTGACTCTTATAGGGTGCAAAGTGACTCGAATATGTGAAAAGTGATTATATGGTTGATAGAGCCAGAATGTGGTACAAAATTAACTGTATGAAAGTGCATTAATAGGTGGTTAAAAGGATGTCAATTGGATGTATATGATGTAACATGTTTAATTGTTGTATATATGGTGGAAAGTGACTCTTATAGGGGCAAAGTGACTCTAATATGATGAAAAGTGACTTACATGGTTTTAGAACCGAAATGTGGAACTAAATTGACCTGTATAAAAGTGGAATTAAGAGGTGGTAAAAGGATGTTAAATCGGATGATATGATGTTAACATGTTAATTGTACAAAATATTGGGGAAAGTGACTCATATAGGTGCAAAATGACTCTAATAGGTGAAAGTGCTTTGGTAAATTAGAACCGAATGAGACAAAATTGACTTATGAAATGGCACTAAGAGGTGGTAAAAGTTTCTAATTGCATGCACATGATGTTAACATATTAATTGTACCAATATATGATGGCAAGTGACCCTTATAAGGTGGAAAGTAACTCTAATATGGTGAGAAGTCCTTACATGATTGATTAGAGCCAAAATGTGGCCCAAATTGACTTGAGGAAAGGGGACCAAGAGTGGTTTAAGGATGTCTAATTGCATGTACTGATGTCAATGTTAATTGTATCAATATATGGTGGCAAGCGACTCTTATGGGTGCAAAGTGACTCTAATATGAAAAAGTGACTTATATGGTTGATTAGAACCAAAATGTGGTACAAAATTAACTTGTATGAAAGTGGCTTAAGGTGGTAAAAGGATGTCAAATTGGATGTTATGATGTTAACATGTTAATTGTTGTATATATGGTGGAAAGTGACTCTAATAGGGGTGCAAAGTGACTCTAATATGATGAAAAGTGACTTACATGGTTTTAGAACCGAAATGTGGAACTAATTGACCTGTATAAAAGTGGAATAAGAGGTGGTAAAAGGATGTTAAATCGGATGTATATGATGTTAACATGTTAATTATACAAATATATGGGGGAAAGTGACTCATATAGGTGCAAAATGACTCTATATGGTGAAAAGTGACTTACATGGTAAATTAGAACCGAATGAGGACCAAATTGACTTGTAGTGATGTGGCACTAAGAGGTGGTAAAAGGATTTCTAATTGCATGCCATGATTTAACATATTATTTGTACCAATATGATGGCAAGTGACTCTTATAAGGTGGAAAGTAATTCTAATATGGTGAGAAGTCACTTACATGATTGATTAGAGCCAAAATGTGGCCCAAAATTGACTTCTAGGAAAGGGGTACCAAGAGGTGGTTTAAGGATGTCTAATTGCATGTACATGATTTAACGTGTTAATTGTATCAATATATGTGGCAAGTGACTCTTATAGGGTGCAAAGTGACTCGAATATGGTGAAAAGTGATTTATATGGTTGATTAGAGCCAAATGTGGTACAAAATTAACTTGTATGAAAGTGGCATTAATAGGTGGTAAAAGGATGTCAAATTGGATGTATATGAGGTTAACATGTTAATTGTTGTATATATGGTGGAAAGTGACTCTTTATAGGGGTGCAAAGTGACTCTAATATGATGAAAAGTGACTTACATGGTATTAGAACCGAATGTTGGAACTAAATTGACCTGTATAAAGTGGAATTAAGAGGTGGTAAAAGGATGTTAACGGATTTATATGATGTTAACATGTTAATTTACAAATATATGGGGGAAAGTGACTCATATAGTGCAAATGACTCTAATATGGTGAAAGTGACTTACATGGTAAATTCGAACCGAAATGAGGACCAAATTGACTTGTATAATGTGGCACTAAGAGGTGGTAAAAGGATTTCTAATTGCATGCACATGATGTTAACATATAATTGTACCAATATATGATATGGCAAGTGACTCTTATAAGGTGGAAAGTAACTCTAATATGGTGAGAAGTCACTTACATGATTGATGAGCCAAAATGTGGCCCAAAATTGACTTGTAGGAAAGGGGTACCAAGAGGTGGTTTAAGGATGTCACTAGCATGTACATGTGTTAACATGTTAATTGTATCAATATGGTGGCATGACTCTTATTGGGTGCAAAGTGACTCGAATATGGTGAAAAGTGACTTATATGGTTGATTAGAGCCAAAATGTGGTACAAAATTAACTTGTATGAAAGTGGCATAATAGGTGGTAAAAGGATGTCAAATTGGATGTATATGATGTTCATGTTAACTGTTGTATATATGGTGGAAAGTGACTCTTATAAGGGTGCAAATGACTCTAATATGATGAAAAGTGACTTACATGATGCAATTAGAACCAAAATGTGGAACTAAATTGACCTTTATGAAAGTGGAATTAAGAGGTGGTAAAAGGATGTTAAATCGGATGTATATGATGTTAACATGTTAATTGTACAAATATATTGGAAAGTGACTCATATAGGGTGCAAAAGACTCTAATATGGTGAAAAGTGACTTACATGGTAATTAGAACCGAAATGAGGACCAAAATTGACTTGTAGGAAAGGGTACCAAGATGATTGATTAGAGCCAAAATGTGGCCCAAAATTGACTTGTAGGAAAGGGGTACCAAGATGTGGTTAAGGATGTCTAATTGCATGTACATGATGTTAACATGTTAATTGTATCATATATGGTGGCAAGTGACTCTTATAGGGTGCAAAGTGACTCTAATATGGTGAAAAGTGACTTACATGGTTGATTAGAGCCAAAATGTGGTACAAAATTAACTTGTATGAAAGTGGCATTAATAGGTTAAAAGGATTGAAATTGGATGTATATGATGTTAACATGTTAATTGTTGTATATATGGTGGAAAGTGACTCTTATAGGTGCAAAGTGACTCTAATATGGTGAAAAGTGACTTACATGGTTGATTAGAACCAAATGTGGAACTAAATTGACCTGTATGAAAGTGGAATTAAGAGGTGGTAAAAGGATGTTAATCGATGTATATGATGTTAACATGTTAATTGTACAAATATATGGGGAAAGTGACTCATATAGGTGCAAAATGACTCTAATATGGTGAAAAGTGACTTACATGGTAAATTAGAACCGAAATGAGGACCAAAATTGACTTGTATGAATGTGGCACTAAGAGGTGGTAAAAGGATTTCTAATTGCATTTACATGTTAACATGTTAATTGTACCAATATATGATGGCAAGTGACTATTATAAGGTGCAAAGTAACTCTAATATGGTGAGAAGTCACTTACATGATTGATTAGAGCCAAAATGTGGCCCAAAATTGACTTGTAGGAAAGGGGTAACAAGAGGTGGTTAAAGGATGTCTAATTGCATGTACATGATGTTAACATGTTAATTGTATCAATATATGGTGGCAAGTGACTCTTATAGGGTGCAAAGTGACTCTAATATGGTGAAAAGTGACTTATGGTTGATAGAGCCAAATGTGGTACAAAATTAACTTGTATGAAAGTGGCATTAATAGGTGGTAAAAGGATGTGAAATTGGATGTATATGATGTTAACATGTTAATTGTTGTATATATGGTGGAAAGTGACTCTTATAGGTGCAAGTGACTCTAATATGGTGAAAAGTGACTTACATGGTTGATTAGAACCAAATGTGGAACTAAATTGACCTGTATGAAAGTGGAATTAAGAGGTGGTAAAAGGATTAAATCGGATGTATATGATGTTAACATGTTAATTGTACAAATATATGGTGGAAAGTGACTCATATAGGTGCAAAATGACTCTAATATGGTGAAAAGTGACTTACATGGTAAATTAGAACCGAAATGAGGACCAAAATTGACTTGTATGAATGTGGCACTAAGAGGTGGTAAAAGGATTTCTAATTGCATGTACATGATGTGTTAACATATTAATTGTACCAATATATGATATGGCAAGTGACTCTTATAAGGTGCAAAGTAACTCTAATATGGTGAGAAGTCACTTACATGATTGATTAGAGCCAAAATGTGGCCCAAAATTGACTTGTAGAAAGGGGTACCAAGAGGTGGTTAAGGATGTCTAATTGCATGTACATGATGTTAAATGTTAATTGTATCAATATGGTGGCAAGTGACTCTTATAGGGTGCAAAGTGACTCTAATATGGTGAAAAGTGACTTACATGGTTGATTAGAGCCAAAATGTGGTACAAAATTAACTTGTATGAAAGTGGCATTAATAGGTGGTAAAAGGATGTCAAATTGGATGTATATGATGTTAACATGTTAATTGTTGTATATATGGTGGAAAGTGACTCTATAGGTGCAAAGTGACTCTAATATGATGAAAAGTGACTTACATGGTTTTAGAACCAAATGTGGAACTAAATTGACCTGTATGAAAGTGGAATTAAGAGGTGGTAAAAGGATGTTAAATCGGATGTATATGATGTTAACATGTTAATTATACAAATATATGGGGAAAGTGACTCATATAGGTGCAAATGACTCTAATATGGTGAAAAGTGACTTACATGGTAAATTAGAACCGAAATGAGGACCAAAATTGACTTGTATGAATGTGGCACTAAGAGGTGGTAAAAGGATTTCTAATTGCATGTACATGATGTTAACATAATTGTACCAATATATGATGGCAAGTGACTCTTATAAGGTGCAAAGTAACTCTAATATGGTGAGAAGTCACTTACATGATTGATTAGAGCCAAAATGTGGCCCAAAATTGACTTGTAGGAAAGGGGTACCAAGGTGGTTTAAGGATGTCTAATTGCATGTACATGATGTTAACATGTTAATTGTATCAATATATGGTGGCAAGTGACTCTTATAGGGTGCAAAGTGACTCTAATATGGTGAAAAGTGACTTACATGGTTTTAGAGCCAAAATGTGGTACAAAATTAACTTGTATGAAAGTGGCATTAATAGGTGGTAAAAGGATGTCAAATTGGATGTATATGATGTTAACATGTTAATTGTTGTATATATGGTGGAAAGTGACTCTTATAGGGTGCAAAGTGACTCTAATATGATGAAAAGTGACTTACATGGTTGATTAGAACCAAAATGTGGAACTAAATTGACCTGTATGAAAGTGGAATTAAGAGGTGGTAAAAGGATGTTAAATCGGATGTATATGATGTTAACATGTTAATTGTACAAATATATGGTGGAAAGTGACTCATATAGGGTGCAAAAACTCTAATATGGTGAAAAGTGACTTACATGGTAAATTAGAACCGAAATGAGGACCAAAATTGACTTGTATGAATGTGGCACTAAGAGGTGGTAAAAGGATTTCTAATTGCATGTACATGATGTTAACATATTAATTGTACCAATATATGATGGCAAGTGACTCTTATAAGGTGCAAAGTAACTCTAATATGGTGAGAAGTCACTTACATGATTGATTAGAGCCAAAATTGACTTGTAGGAAAGGGGTACCAAGAGGTGGTTTAAGGATGTCTAATTGCATGTACATGATGTTAACATGTTAATTGTATCAATATATGGTGGCAAGTGACTCTTATAGGGTGCAAAGTGACTCTAATATGGTGAAAAGTGACTTACATGGTTGATTAGAGCCAAAATGTGGTACAAAATTAACTTGTATGAAAGTGGCATTAATAGGTGGTAAAAGGATGTCAAATTGGATGTATATGATGTTAACATGTTAATTGTTGTATATATGGTGGAAAGTGACTCTTATAGGGTGCAAAGTGACTCTAATATGATGAAAAGTGACTTACATGGTTGATTAGAACCAAATGTGAACTAAATTGACCTGTATAAAGTGGAATTAAGTGGTAAAAGGATGTTAAATCGGATGTATATGATGTTAACATGTTAATTATACAAATATATGGGGAAAGTGACTCATATAGGTGCAAAATGACTCTAATATGGTGAAAAGTGACTTACATGGTAAATTAGAACCGAAATGAGGACCAAAATTGACTTGTATGAATGTGGCACTAAGAGGTGGTAAAAGGATTTCTAATTGCATGCATGATGTTAACAATAATTGTACCAATATATGATGGCAAGTGACTCTTATAAGGTGCAAAGTAACTCTAATATGGTGAGAAGTCACTTACATGATTGATTAGAGCCAAAATGTGGCCCAAAATTGACTTGTAGGAAAGGGGTACCAAGAGGTGGTTAAAGGATGTCTAATTGCATGTACATGATGTTAACATGTTAATTGTATCAATATATGGTGGCAAGTGACTCTTATAGGGTGCAAAGTGACTCTAATATGGTGAAAAGTGACTTATATGGTTGATTAGAGCCAAAATGTGGTACAAAATTAACTTGTATGAAAGTGGCATTAATAGGTGGTAAAAGGATGTCAAATTGGATGTATATGATGTTAACATGTTAATTGTTGTATATATGGTGGAAAGTGACTCTTATAGGGTGCAAAGTGACTCTAATATGATGAAAAGTGACTTACATGGTTGATTAGAACCGAAATGTGGAACTAAATTGACCTGTATAAAGTGGAATTAAGAGGTGGTAAAAGGATGTTAAATCGGATGTATATGATGTTAACATGTTAATTACAAATATATGGGGAAAGTGACTCATATAGGTGCAAAATGACTCTAATATGGTGAAAAGTGACTTACATGGTAAATTGAACCGAAATGAGGACCAAAATTGACTTGTATGAATGTGGCACTAAGAGGTGGTAAAAGGATTTCTAATTGCATGTACATGATGTTAACATATTAATTGTACCAATATATGATATGGCAAGTGACTCTTATAAGGTGGAAAGTAACTCTAATATGGTGAGAAGTCACTTACATGATTGATTAGAGCCAAAATGTGGCCCAAAATTGACTTGTAGGAAAGGGGTACCAAGAGGTGGTTTAAGGATGTCTAATTGCATGTACATGATGTTAACATGTTAATTGTATCAATATATGGTGGCAAGTGACTCTTATGGGTGCAAAGTGACTCGAATATGGTGAAAAGTGACTTACATGGTTGATTAGAGCCAAAATGTGGTACAAAATTAACTTGTATGAAAGTGGCATTAATAGGTGGTAAAAGGATGTCAAATTGGATGTATATTGTTAACATGTTAATGTTGTATATATGGTGGAAAGTGACTCTTATAGGGTGCAAATGACTCTAATATGATGAAAAGTGACTTACATGGTGAATTAGAACCAAAATGTGGAACTAAATTGACCTTTATGAAAGTGGAATTAAGAGGTGGTAAAAGGATGTTAAATCGGATGTATATGATGTTAACATGTTAATTGTACAAATATATGGTGGAAAGTGACTCATATAGGGTGCAAAATGACTCTAATATGGTGAAAAGTGACTTACATGGTAAATTAGAACCGAAATGAGGACCAAAATTGACTTGTAGGAAAGGGGTACCAAGATGATTGATTAGAGCCAAAATGTGGCCCAAATTGACTTGTGGGAAAGGGGTACCAAGATGTGGTTAAGGATGTCTAATTGCATGTACATGTTAACATGTTAATTGTATCAATATATGGTGGCATGTGACTCTTATCGGGTGCAAAGTGACTCTAATATGGTGAAAAGTGACTTACATGGTTGATTAGAGCCAAAATGTGGTACAAAATTAACTTGTATGAAAGTGGCATTAATAGGTGCTAAAAGTAGTCAAATTGGATGTATATGATGTTAACATGTTAATTGTTGTATATATGGTGGAAAGTGACTCTTATAGGGGTGCAAGTGACTCTAATATGATGAAAAGTGACTTACATGGTTGATTAGAACCGAAAATGTGGAATTAAATTGACCTGTATAAAAGTGGAATTAAGAGGTGGTAAAAGGATGTTAAATCGGATGTATATGATGTTAACATGTTAATTATACAAATATATGGGGAAAGTGACTCATAGGTGCAAAATGACTCTAATATGGTGAAAATGACTTACATGGTAAATTAGAACCGAATGAGGACCAAAATTGACTTGTATGAATGTGGCACTAAGAGGTGGTAAAAGGATTTCTAATTGCATGCATGATGTTAACATATTAATTGTACAATATATGATGGCAAGTGACTCTTATAAGGTGGAAAGTAACTCTAATATGGTGAGAAGTCACTTACATGATTGATTAGAGCCAAAATGTGGCCCAAAATTGACTTGTAGAAAGGGGTTCCAAGAGGTGGTTAAGGATGTCTAATTGCATGTACATGATGTTAACGTGTTAATTGTATCAATATATGGTGGCAAGTGACTCTTATAGGGTGCAAAGTGACTCTCGAATATGGTGAAAAGTGATTATATGGTTGACTAGAGCCAGAATGTGGTACAAAATTAACTTGTATGAAAGTGGCATTAATAGGTGGTAAAAGATGTCTTGGATGTATATGATGTTAACATGTTAATTGTTGTATATATGGTGGAAAGTGACTCTTATAGGTGCAAATGACTCTAATATTGAAAAGTGACTTACATGGTTGATTAAACCAAATGTGGAACTAAATTGACCTGTATGAAAGTGGAATTAAGAGGTGGTAAAAGGATGTTAAATCGGATGTATATGATGTTAAGTTTTAATTGTACAAATATATGGTGGAAAGTGACTCATATAGGTGCAAAATGACTCTAATATGGTGAAAAGTGACTTACATGGTAATTAGAACCGAAATGAGGACCAAAATTGACTTGTATGAATGTGGCACTAAGGGTGGTAAAAGGATTTCTAATTGCATGCATGATGTTAACATATTAATTGTACCAATATATGATATGGCAGTGACTCTTATAGGTGCAAAGTAACTCTAATATGGTGAGAAGTCACTTACATGATTGATTAGAGCCAAAATGTGGCCCAAATTGACTTGTAGGAAAGGGGTACCAAGAGGTGGTTTAAGGATGTCTAATTGCATGTACATGATGTTTAACATGTTAATTGTATCATATATGGTGGCAAGTGACTCTTATTGGGTGCAAAGTGACTCTAATATGGTGAAAAGTGACTTATATGGTTGATTAGAGCCAAAATGTGGTACAAAATTACTTGTATGAAAGTGGCATTAATAGGTGGTAAAGGATGTCAAATTGGATGTATATGATGTTAACATGTAATTGTTGTATTATGGTGGAAAGTGACTCTTATAGGTTGCAAAGTGACTCTAAAATGGTGAAAAGTGACTTACATGGTTGATTAGAACACAAATGTGGAACTAAATTGACCTGTATGAAAGTGGAATTAAGAGGTGGTAAAAGGAATGTTAATCGATGTATATGATGTTAACATGTTAATTATACAAATATATGGGGAAAGTGACTCATATAGGTGCAAAATGACTCTAATGGTGAAAGTGACTTACATGGTAAATTAGAACCAAAATGAGGACCAAAATTGACTTGTATGAAATGTGGCCTAAGAGGTGGTAAAGGATTTCTAATTGCATGCATGATGTTAACATATTAATTGTACCATATATGATGGCAAGTGACTCTTATAAGGTGGAAAGTAACTCTAATATGGTGAAAGTCACTTACATGATTGATTAGAGCCAAAATGTGGCCCAAAATTGACTTGTAGGAAAGGGTCCAAGAGGTGGTTTAAGGATGTCTAATTGCATGTACTGATGTGAACATGTTAATTGTATCATATATGGTGGCAAGTGACTTTATAGGGTGCAAAGTGACTCGAATATGGTGAAAAGTGACTTATATGGTTGATAGAGCCAAATGTGGTACAAAATTAACTTGTATGAAAGTGGCATTATAGGTGGTAAAAGGATGTCAATTGGATGTATATGATGTTAACATGTTAATTGTTGTATATATGGTGGAAAGTGACTCTTATAGGGGTGCAATGACTCTAGTATGATGAAAAGTGACTTACATGGTATTAGAACCGAAATGTGGAACTAAATTGACCTGTAAAAGTGGAATTAAGAGGTGGTAAAAGGATGTTAAATCGGATGTATATGTTAACATGTTAATTATACAAATATTGGGGAAAGTGACTCATATAGGTGCAAATGACTCTAATATGGTGAAAAGTGACTTACATGGTAAATTAGAACCGAAATGAGGACCAAAATTGACTTGTATGAATGTGGCACTAAGAGGTGGTAAAAGGATTTCTAATTGCATGCACTGATGTTAACATATTAATTGTACCAATATAGATATGGCAAGTGACTCTTATAAGGTGGAAAGTAACTCTAATATGGTGAGAAGTCACTTACATGATTGATTAGAGCCAAAATGTGGCCCAAAATTGACTTGTAGGAAAGGGGTACCAAGAGGTGGTTCAAGGATGTCTAATTGCATGTACATGATGTTAACATGTTATTGTATCAATATATGGTGGCAAGTGACTCTTATGGGTGCAAAGTGACTCGAATATGGTGAAAAGTGACATATGGTTGATTAGAGCCAAATGTGGTACAAAATTAACTTGTATGAAAGTGGCATTAATAGGTGTAAAAGGATGTCAAATTGGATGTATATGATGTTAACATGTTAATGTTGATATATGGTGGAAAGTGACTCTTATAAGGATGCAAATGACTCTAATATGATGAAAAGTGACTTACATGATGAATTAGAACCAAATGTGGAACTAAATTGACCTTTTGAAGTGGAATTAAGAGGTGGTAAAAGGATGTTAAATCGGATGTATATATGTTAACATGTTAATTGTACATATATGGTGGAAAGTGACTCATATAGGGTGCAAATGACTCTAATATGGTGAAAAGTGACTTACATGGTAAATTAGAACCGAAATGAGGACCAAATTGACTTGTAGGAAAGGGGTACCAGATGATTGATTAGAGCCAAAATGTGGCCCGAATTGACTTGTGGAAAGGGGTACCAAGATGTGTGTTTAAGGATGTCTAATTGCATGTACATGATGTTAACATGTTTATTGTATCAATATAGGTGGCAGTGACTCTTATCGGGTGCAAAGTGACTCTAATATGGTGAAAAGTGACTTACGGTTGATTAGAGCCAAAATGTGGTACAAATTAACTTGTAGAAAGTGGCATTATAGGTGGTAAAGGATGTCAAATTGGATGTATATGATGTTAACATGTTAATTTGTATATATGGTGGAAAGTGACTCTTATAGGGGCAAATGACTCTAATATGATGAAAAGTGACTTACATGGTTTGATTAGAACCGAAATGTGGAACTAAATTGACCTGTATAAAGTGGAATTAAGAGGTGGTAAAAGGATGTTAAATCGGATGTATATGATGTTAACATGTTAATTATACAAATATTGGGGGAAAGTGACTCATATAGGTGCAAAATGACTCTAATATGGTGAAAAGTGACTTACATGGTAAATTAGAACCGAAATGAGGACCAAAATTGACTTGTATGAATGTGGCACTAAGAGGTGGTAAAAGGATTTCTAATTGCATGCACATGATGTTAACATATTAATTGTACCAATATATGATGGCAGTGACTCTTATAAGGTGGAAAGTAACTCTAATATGGTGAGAAGTCACTTACATGATTGATTAGAGCCAAAATGTGGCCCAAAATTGACTTGTAGGAAAGGGGTCCAAGAGGTGGTTTAAGGATGTCTAATTGCATGTACATGATGTTAACATGTTAATTGTATCAATATATGGTGGCAAGTGACTCTTATGGGTGCAAAGTGACTCGAATATGGTGAAAAGTGATTATATGGTTGACTAGAGCCAGAATGTGGTACAAAATTAACTTGTATGAAAGTGGCATTAATAGGTGGTAAAAGGATGTCAAATTGGATGTATATGATGTTAACATGTTAATTGTTGTATATATGGTGGAAAGTGACTCTTATAGGGTGCAAAGTGACTCTAATATGATGAAAAGTGACTTACATGTGATTAGAACCGAAATGTGGAACTAAATTGACCTTATGAAAGTGGAATTAAGAGGTGGTAAAAGGATGTTAAATCGGATGTATATGATGTTAACATGTTAATTGTACAAATATATGGTGGAAAGTGACTCATATAAGGTGCAAAATGACTCTAATATGGTGAAAAGTGACTTACATGGTAAATTAGAACCGAAATGAGGACCAAAATTGACTTGTAGGAAAGGAGTACCAAGATGATTGATTAGAGCCAAATGTGGCCCGAAATTGACTTGTGGGAAAGGGGTACCAAGAGGTGGTTTAAGGATGTCTAATTGCATGTACATGATGTTAACATGTTAATTGTATCAATATATGGTGGCATGTGACTCTTATCGGGTGCAAAGTGACTCTAATATGGTGAAAAGTGACTTACATGGTTGATTAGAGCCAAATGTGGTACAAAATTAACTTGTATGAAAGTGGCATTAATGTGCTAAAAGTATGTCAAATTGGATGTATATTGTTAACATGTTAATTGTTGTATATATGGTGGAAAGTTACTCTTATAGGTGCAAAGTGACTCTAATATGATGAAAAGTGACTTACATGGTTGATTAGAACCGAATGTGGAACTAAATTGACCTGTATAAAAGTGGAATTAAGAGGTGGTAAAAGGATGTTAAATCGGATGTATATGATTTAACATGTTAATTATACAAATATATGGGGGAAGTGACTCATATAGGTGCAAAATGACTCTAATATGGTGAAAGTGACTTACATGGTAAATTAGAACCGAAATAAGGACAAAATTGACTTGTATGAATGTGGCACTAAGAGGTGGTAAAAGGATTTCTAATTGCATGCACATGATGTTAACATATTAATTGTACCAATATATTATGGCAACTGACTCTTATAAGGTGGAAAGTAACTCTAATATGGTGAGAAGTCACTTACATGATTGATTAGAGCCAAAGTGGCCCAAAATTGACTTGTAGGAAAGGGGTACCAGAGGTGGTTTAAGGATGTCTAATTGCATGTACATGATGTTAACATGTTAATTGTATCAATATATGGTGGCAAGTGACTCTATAGGTGCAAAGTGACTCGAATATGGTGAAAGTGACTTAATGGTTGATTAGAGCCAAAATGTGGTACAAATTAACTTGTAGGAAAGGAGTACCAATGATTGATTAGAGCCAAATGTGGCCCAAATTGACTTGTGGGAAAGGGGTACCAAGAGGTGGTTTTAAGGATGTCTAATTGCATGTACATGATGTTAACATGTTAATTGTATCAATATATGGTGACATGTGACCTTATCGGGCGCAAAGTGACTCTAATATGGTGAAAAGTGACTTACATGGTTGATTAGAGCCAAAATGTGGTACAAAATTAACTTGTATGAAAGTGGCATTAATAGGTGCTAAAGTATGTCAAATTGGATGTATATGATGTTAACATGTTAATTGTTGTATATATGGTGGAAAGTGACTCTTATAGGGTGCAAAGTGACTCTAATATGATGAAAAGTGACTTCATGGTTGATTAGAACCGAAATGTGGAACTAAATTGACCTGTATAAAGTGGAATTAAGAGGTGGTAAAAGGATGTTAAATCGGATGTATATGATGTTAACATGTTAATTATACAAATATATGGGGGAAGTGACTCATATAGGTGCAAAATGACTCTATATGATGAAAAGTGACTTACATGGTAAATTAGAACCGAATGAGGACCAAAATTGACTTGTATGAATGTGGCACTAAGAGGTGGTAAAAGGATTTCTAATTGCATGCACATGATGTTAACATATTAATTGTACCATATATGATGGCAAGTGACTCTTATAAGGTGGAAAGTAACTCTAATATGGTGAGAAGTCACTTACATGATTGATTAGAGCCAAAATGTGGCCCAAATTGACTTGTAGGAAAGGGGTTCCAAGAGGTGGTTTAAGGATGTCTAATTGCATGTACATGATGTTAACGTGTTAATTGTATCAATATATGGTGGCAAGTACCTTATAGGGTGCAAAGTGACTCGAATGGTGAAAAGTGATTTATATGGTTGACTAGAGCCAGAATGTGGTACAAAATTAACTTGTATGAAAGTGGCATTAATAGGTGGTAAAGGATGTCAAATTGGATGTATATGATGTTAACATGTTAATTGTTGTATATATGGTGGAAAGTGACTCTTATAGGGGTGCAAAGTGACTCTAATATGATGAAAAGTGACTTACCGGTTGATTAGAACCGAAATGTGGAACTAAATTGACCTGTATAAAATGGAATTAAAGGTGGTAAAGGATGTTAAATCGGATATATATGATGTCAACATGTTAATTATCAAATATATGGGGGAAATAACTCATATAGGTGCAAAATGACTCTAATATGGTGAAAGTGACTTACATGGTAGAATTCGAACCGAATGAGGACCAAAATTGACTTGTATGAACGTGGCACTAAGAGGTGGTAAAAGGATTTCTAATTGCATGCACGGATGTTATATATTAATTGTACCAATATATGATGGCAAGTGACTCTTATAAGGTGGAAAGTAACTCTAATATCGTGAGAAGTCCTTACATGATTGATTAGAGCCGAAATGTGGCCCAAAATTGACTTGTAGGAAGGGTACCAAGAGGTGGTTTTAAGGATGTCTAATAGCATGTACATGATGTTAACATGTTAATTGTATCAATATGGTGGCAAGTGACTCTTATTGGGTCAAATGCCTCGAATATGGTGAAAAGTGACTTATATGGTTATTAGCCAAATGTGGTACAAAATTAACTTGTATAAAGTGGCATTATAGGTGGTAAAAGGATGTCAATTGGATGTATATGATGTTAACATGTTAATGTTGTATATATGTGGAAGTGACTCTTATAGGGTGCAATGACTCTAATATGATGAAAAGTGACTTACATGATCAATTAGAACAAAATGTGGAACTAAATTGACCTTTATGAAAGTGGAATTAAGAGGTGGTAAAAGGATGTTAAATCGGATGTATATGATGTTAACATGTTATTGTACAAATATATGGTGGAAAGTGACTCATATAGGGTGCCAAAATGACTCTAATATGGTGAAAGTGACTTACATGGTAAATTAGAACCGATGAGACCAAAATTGACTTGTAGGAAAGGGGTACCAAGATGATTGATTAGAGCCAAAATGTGCCCGAAATTGACTTGTTGGAAAGGTGGTACCAAGATGTAGTTTAAGGATGTCTAATTGCATGTACATGATGTTAATGTTATTGTATCAATATATGGTGGCAAGTGACTCTTATCGGGTGCAAAGTGACTCTAATATGGTGAAAAGTGACTTACATGTTTAGAGCCAAATGTGGTACAAATTAACTTGTATGAAAGTGGCATTAATAGGTGCTAAAAGTATGTCAAATTGGATGTATATGATGTTAACATGTTAATTGTTGTATATATGGTGGAAAGTGACTCTTATAGGGGTGCAAAGTGACTCTAATATGATGAAAAGTGACTACATGGTTGATTAGAACCGAAATGTGGAACTACAATTGACCTGTTAAAAAGTGGAATTAAGAGGTGGTAAAAGGATGTTAAAATCGGATGTATATGATGTTAACATGTTATTATCAAATTATGGGGGAAAGTGACTCATAGGTGCAAAATGACTCTAATATGGTGAAAAGTGACTTACATGGTAAATTAGAACCGAAATGAGACCAAATTGACTTGTATGAATGTGGCACTAAGAGGTGGTAAACGGATTTCTAATTGCATGCACATGATCTTACATATTAATTGTACCAATATATGATGGCAAGTGACTCTTATAAGGTGGAAGTACTCTAATATGGTGAGAAGTCACTTACATGATTGATTAGAGCCAAAATGTGGCCCAAAATTGCTTGTAGGAAGGGGTACCAAGAGGTGGTTTTAAGGATGTCTAATTGCATGTACATGATTAACATGTTAATTGTATCATATATGGTGCAAGTGACTCTTATAGGTGCAAAGTGACTCGAATATGTGAAAGTGACTTATATGGTCGATTTAGAGCCACAAATGTGGTACAAATTACCTTGTACGAAAGTGCATAATAGTGGTAAAAGGAGTCAAATTGGATTTGTATATGATGTTTAACATTTTAATTGTTTTATATGTGGAAAGTGACTCTTATAGGGGTGCAAAGTGACTCTAATATAGAAAAGTGACTTACATGGTTGATTAGAACCGAAATGTGGAACTAATGACCTGTATAAAAGTGGAATTAAGAGTGGGTAAAAGGATGTTAATCGGATATATATGATGTCAACAT
>NW_027419377.1:0-35824 GCF_009905375.1 Apium graveolens
TTTCCATTCAATATAGTTAGGTCCGGTAAGTTTGTTATCCTTAAGTATGGTGAATAGTGGATTAAAGCCCATTTTATCCTGAGAATCATGCATAAAAACATCACATAAATAAGGGTGCATTAATTATTAAGATCTATTGATTCCTCTAACAATTATTAAAATTTAATGCACTAACATCTAAACACCATAAGCTACTGGTACGCCACGATGTGTGACATGTATACCACCTAATTTTGTTTAAATGTTACTTGGGTCCTATTACTAAACAATATGCCACGTTGGGGTGGACTATATTATTTTTCATAGCTAAGTGTATACCATCATCAAATCTTAAATTATTTGAAATCTATGGAACTTGGTACGCCACGATGGGTGGCGTGTATACCTTCCAATATTCGTAATTTTGCCTTGAATAGAATACTTCAATTCAATATTCATCAATGGTTTGATTTTCAGGTAGTGGAGGAGTCACATCGGTCTCGCTTAAAACCCACAGCCTTACAAGTTCGATGAACTCATTTTTGACAAAATCGCCCCAAATCAGAAATAAAGAAAATCCGTATTTTATTCCTTTTAAAAATTAATTTAAGAAGTTTGTTCTAGTAATTTCTATAACATTCTAGACACCATAAATTACATGCCACGATGGCTGACGTATATATAATTTATATTCGTCTTTATATTAAATTACCTACAACCAATAATGGAGACCATAGGATTTAATTTCATATTAATTCCCTCTCCCACTTAGAATTTTTTATTAAAATTGAGGAATTTTAAAATTAAATGGGGCCCTATGTTGTTATAATTATGTCTAATCATGCATTCAAAATACACACATAATTTTAGCAACATATAACATTTAATTAAAGCAATAAATAAAATTTATGTCCATGTCGTCCTAATTAAGTTAAACATGCAATTTTAAAAGAATTACACACATAATAAATGACACAAATAATCAATAAATTAAAGCAATAATTAAAATTTAATGGAAAAAATTAAAATAAATTTTCCACTATTATGGCCCTTGAAAAAAAATCCAGCTCTCAAAAAAATCTGCCCCAAGCGCGCCCCGACGCCCCCAGCAGCCCCAGTTGCCGCAGCGGCCCCACCAGCCCCAGCTGCCGCAGCGGCCGCAGCGCGCGCGCGCCTGTTGCTTTTCTGTGAGTTTTGTTTTGATTTTGTTCGATCCAAACATCAACAGCAGCCCCTTGTAATCGCACAGCGGAACAAAAAACTACCGGAATTGATTTCCGATAGCACATAACTATTACAAAATACCCGGAACAATTACAAAAAAAATAGATCTAATACAAAACTAATTTTGTAAAATCTATTCTAACACGATCAACCCTCGTGTAAATTACAACCACGATTAAACCACGTGGAAACCAAAACAAAAATTAACCACGATTAAACCACGTGGGATCCAAACACATAATTAAAATATACATGGCCATAATAGTGGATTAACAACCTGCATCAAAAATAATCCAAGCAAAACACTATATACACGCATATATAATTACGACATGGACATTATATCATAAAACGTAGAACTCATTACCAGGCTCTTGATACCAATTGTTGGGAACCACGGACTTAGGGTGTTACTACGTTTTACGATAAAGATTACGAAAAGAGGATTACCTTGTTAATGGTTGATTCCACGCTCTTCTATTGTATTCCCAAATTCCCTTGAGCGAAGTGTGGCCTCCGCCTTCTCAAGTTATCCTCTCTTCTTGCTCCTTGGTGGCTACAATATATTTCACACAATTGCCAAGCAAGAAGAGAATAAGAATATATATAGGCTACAATAGGGACCATGGATAATTAGGTTGGGCCTTCTAATTACATCTTGAGCCTAGCCCAATGTAATTAAATATTAATTCAATCCACTAAAGAATTAATATTTGCACTACCTTTTCTAATACCGTAATTTAATTAATTCGGTTCCAATATTATTTGCTTATTAAATTCCCCATGTTTAAAATATCATATGTCCATTAATTAAATAAATTACTGATAATTTATTTAATTAATATCTTTTATCCTTGATCATCCACTCAACCTTTATTTAATTATGCCAGAATAAATTCCACCTGCAGGGTTTCACATAATTAAATCTTTTTGAGCTTTCAAGGGGACATCATTAACCCGAATATTATCAGGACATGGATTCCTTCAATAAATAATATCCACCATGTATATAATTTCATCACCCAAAATATAATGATATAATTCAAAAGAATTATTTCATATATAAATCAAAGCATGTAAATAATATACACGTGTCAATTACTATTTCCGGATTAAGAACCTAAGCATTAATAATAACATAGAATCTTAGTTCTTCTTCTTAATCAGTATTAAGGGAACAATTCTAAATTTGATCCTGTTCAATATACACAAAGTATACTAGTATTATTTATTAGTCAATATAAACTAATCTAAATAATACTACAGCCATACCAGTGGATTGTCCAACACCACCTGTGATGTGAACCTTATTATATTATATAACCGTATTTACCAATCTAATATTCTGTATCCCATTTGATACTAGATTGTTCACAATATATAATATTAGACAACATGTAAACATTCAAATGATTCTCAAATAAACTGGCCAGAAATAAATGTACATACTTCAAATAAATATTTTCAGTATACACTAACACCAATTCCTTTCAAAGGATCAGCAACTTAGGGGGAGTTTCAACCAATCAACATTCTATCACACATCATGACAATACTGAGGCAACCTCATCTAGAGCTAATCTACCACCTCAAAGGAAATGGACCAAGAATCACCCTTTTGAACTGATCATTGGTGATGCTACATCTAAAGTGCAAACTAGAAGGGCTACTCAAGATGAATGTCTGTATAGTAGCTTTCTATCACGGGAGGAACCTAAGAGAGTGGAAGAAGCTCTATTAGATCCAGATTGGATTTTAGCAATGCAAGAGGAGCTAAACCAATTTGAGAGGAACAAAGTATGGAAGCTGGTACCCAAGCCAAAGAACAAGAGTTCTATTGACACAAAATGGGTATTCAGAAAGAAGATGGATGAAAATGGCATTGTCATAAGGA
Source organism: Apium graveolens (assembly GCF_009905375.1). Taxonomy (NCBI): domain Eukaryota; kingdom Viridiplantae; phylum Streptophyta; class Magnoliopsida; order Apiales; family Apiaceae; genus Apium; species Apium graveolens. The sequence goes on from NW_027419377.1 coordinate 3,098, forward strand.
ATAAAGCCAGATTGGTTGCTAAAGGCTATTCTCAACAGGAGGGACTAGATTTTGATGAAACATTTGCTCCAGTTTCCAGACTTGAAGCCATCAGAATCTTTCTAGCCTATGCAGCCCATGCCAATTTCAAAGTCTATCAAATGGATGTCAAGAGTGCATTTCTAAATGGGGAATTGGAGGAAGAAGTTTATGTAAGCCAACCTCCAGGATTTGAAGATCCAAACTTTCCAGGCTATGTGTATTATCTGTTGAAAGCACTCTATGGACTAAAGCAAGCACCTAGAGCCTGGTATGAGACTTTGTCAAAATTTCTTCTAGATAATCACTTCACAAGAGGTACTGTTGACAAAACTCTTTTCTTTAGAAATGTTAATGGCTCTACAATACTTGTTCAAATTTATGTAGATGATATTATATTTGGATCTACAGATGATAAGCTTTGTAAAAAGTTTGCTAAGTTAATGCAAAGTAAATATGAAATGAGCATGATGGGAGAGCTAACTTATTTTCTTGGTTTACAAGTTAAACAAGTTAGTGGTGGAATTTTCATTAGTCAAACTAAATATATTTATGATCTTTTAAAGAAGTTTGACTTAATGGATTGTTCATCTGTAAAAACTCCCATGGCCACTGCCACCAAGCTTGAATTAAACAAGGCTGAAAAGTCTGTGGACATTTCAAGTTATAGAGGCATGGTTGGCTCACTTTTATATTTAACTGCTAGTAGACCTGATATAATGTTTTCTACATGTCTCTGTGCTAGATTTCAAGCTGACCCTAAAGAATCTCACTTAGTGGCTATTAAAAGAATCTTTAGATATCTCAAAGGGACTCCAAATCTAGGAATTTGGTACCCTAGAGAGTCTGGTTTTGATCTAATTGGCTACTCAGATGCAGATTATGCAGGCTGCAAAATAGACAGGAAAAGCACAACTGGCACCTGTCAATTTCTAGGGAACAAGCTTGTGTCATGGTTCAGCAAGAAGCAAAATTTTGTTTCTACATCAACAGCTGAAGCTGAGTACATTGTTGCTGGTAGTTGCTGTGCACAGATACTATGGATGAGGAATCAACTATTTGACTATGGACTAACGGTTGACAAAATTCCTATATTCTGTGACAACACAAGTGCCATTGCCATTACTGAAAATCCAGTGCAGCACTCAAGAACCAAGCACATTGACATCAAGTACCACTTCATTAGGGAACATGTGATGAAAGGTACAGTGGAACTTCATTTTGTTTCAAGTGAAAAGCAGATTGCAGACATATTTACCAAGCCACTTGATGAATCAACATTCACAAGATTAGTAAGTGAGCTAGGTATGCTTAATTATTCATAAATTTATGTCCTCTATATAATCTGCCTTGAAGCCTGAAATGAATTTGCTGCAAGAACAAAGTTGGCTTTAAGTAAGACTTATTCTATCAACGGATATTCCCTATCCGTTGATAGCCAAAATTGTTCTATCAACGGATGTTCATTATCCGTTGAAAGAAAAATACATTTCTGGTAATTTTATCCCTCAAAGGATAAAATAGTGTTGATCATCAACGGATAACTATTTACCTTATCCGTTGAAGTGTCACATCAGTTACTTTAAGTGAGTCACAGCCGTTGATTCTTTTACTTAACCGTTGATACAAATATACACTGTTATATGCATTTGTATTAAAGGCAGTTTTCAGAATTTCTACAGTTTTCTTTATTCTTAAACGGCTGTAATTTGTTTAAAAGTAACATTTAATCATTTTATTTACGTTTTAATTCAAGAAAGTATAAAAGCCCATTGAATTCTTATTTTCATTTTACGCTTTCTTGCAATTTTTATTCTCCTTCTCTCCCAAAATTCTCAAGTTTTTCTCTGCAACCTCTACTCACAACAATGGCACCAGTAGTCAAAATTATGTCTCAATCTGGATTTGTTTATGAAAAGAATAATTTCGTAGCCTTGGTTAAAAAGAATGAAGCCCATTCTGATTATCACAAGATGATGGACTTCATCAAAAACTGCAAACTAAGCTATGCAATGCTGGAAGCCCCAACCATCTACTGTGAGGTGATTGAGGAGATTTGGACAACTGCAGAGTTCAACTCCACAGATATGACTATTGCCTTCTCTCTCAAAGGTAAGGATTATTGCATTAATTGTGATGATATACAGTCTTGCTTTAAGTTGCCTGAGAATAATATCATGACACCACACACTGATAAAGATGTATCTGCTATGTTAGATTCTATAGGCTATGCTTTTGATTCTGCTAGTTTAGGTAGTATTAGAAGGAAGGGCCTTAGGAAAGAATGGAGTTTTCTTGGAGATGCCTTTATCAAGGTTTTCTCTGGGAAGATTAGCAATTTTGATGCCATAACCTCATCTCTTGTTAATATGCTCTATATGCTGGTTTCTGATAGGTACTTTAATTTTAGCAACTATGTCATGCTAGAATTAGGTTCCAGATTAGGTAACAAAGCTAATAGATCACATAACATCTACTATGCTAGATTCTTTATGTTATTGGCTAACCATGTTGCTGAAGGATTGGTTATATCTAATGAGAACAATAAACTCAAATGCTGGGCACAAGAGAAAAGGGTCCTTGCAGACCTTTTGAGAATCAACCTCAACAGCCAGGTGCCATTGGTATATTTGCCAATCATGAATGCACCACAGGTAAGTGAGGTAAACACTTCTATAACTCCTACTGTTTCCAACCCCATTGTTTCTTTGCCTTCCAGTGTGGCAATGGAATCTGTGTCTTTGTCCAAACAGGTTCCTACCAAAGCCACCAAAACTAAAATTTCAAAACACAAGTCAAAGAAAACCACCTCTGTTGTTTCTCAAAAGACAACAGTTGTAACAACTACCATAAACCCTGAAGGGAGTGAACAGGGTGTCAGTGGTGAGGGGAGGGGTGAACATCAAGAAACCCCCCAGGATAAGGTGGGAGAGGTGAGTGGTACCCCAGCCAGCCAAGCCACGGTCTCTCAAAAGACTGTGGTGGTTCAAAAGGAGTCAAACACATCCCTAGTTGCATCCTCCCAAAAGGATACAGCTATTGAAAATAGTCCCCAACCAGGGACACAGAACAAAAGAGGGAGGGATACTGAGGCCACACATTCACCAATCAAAGCCTTTTCAAGGAAGAAGAAGGCCAAGACCCTAGTTTCCACACAGGGGGCACACACAGCACAGATACATCCACCTGTATCTTTGCCTTCTCAAATTCAGCTTGATGTGACTCCAGCAAATGTGGAGTCACAACCCCATTCTCTTATAATAGAAACACATCATTCATCAAACTCTCCATCACCCTCTGTGGATGTGGATATGATATTCACATCAATTCCTGATTCTCCCTCATTAAAACTCAGGGAGGAGCCCCACTCAAAACCTGATGATCATCATCTTTTAGATGATTTGTTGGATCATCAGCCAATTCTTTCAGATATAGTTGAAGAATCTGTGTCACCTCACTTAAAATCAATTCACACAGATTCAACAATTATGTCACTTTCAATATCTACATCTTTTCCTTCTTCAACGGATATCTCTCATCCGTTGACAAGTGGTTGTTCTTCGACGGATAAGCTTAACAGCAGTTATCCGTTATACCATCAGTTTCCACTTCAACGGATACTCCCTATCCGTTGATGGTCTCTACACATATAACAGAAACACTTCCAACTGTAGAGGACATGGTTACTGTACAATCACTCTTAGGTTTGAGGGAAGGGAGTGATAATTTGAGTGAGAGGCTGGGTTGCTCCCAGGCAAAAGGAGAGGTTGAGAGTCATCATATGCATGCTATTTCTGCCAGCATGGCAAAAGTGAGTGAGGGGAGTGCCACCTTAGAAGGTGAGGGTGAGGGTGTGAGGGTGTGTGTGAGCCAGGGGGAGCCCCTGATGCAAGAAAATAGAGAAAATGAGAGAAAGGCAGGTACATAAGCTATAAGGGTGGATCCAGCCATTGCTAGTGAGTCAATGATAGTGGATGATGCGGAAAAGGAAAGACAATTTCAGCAACATTACAAAGCTGTAATTGATAACATTTCCTTGGATGCTGACACTTTTACTCACCCTGTTCCAGCCTATCAATTATTGGCTGCTCAGGGCAATGTGGAGGCAGAACAGACTTTGAACATTGTACACACTTCAGAATCTCTTCTCAGAGATAAAGCTGTTGTTAACAGGCTGCCTTCTCAAGCTGGTGAGCCATCTAAAGAATTTGGAGTAAATTCTAATGATGATGACTCTAATTCTTTGGATGAAAGCATGAACTTAGGGGGAGTAGCGGGCCCAAGTTCTGTTCCAGATCTACCTGATTGGGCATGGGCAAAGGCATCTACACCAGGAGAGTTTGGTGTAACTTTGGTCAGGCAAGTAATGACTATTCAGAAGGCCCTTCAGGAGACTACAGATGCTGGTACCAAGGCAATTCTTCAAGCTCATCTGGACTCTCTGCATCTCTTGCAGTTGCAGCATTTCAAACAGAATCTAAGTGTGGATGAACTCAAGCAGGACATTGCTGATCTGAAATCCTACAATGCTGAGAAGATGGATTCAGTCATGCCTTATGGTACTATGCAAGATTTGTTGGGGAGACTGAGGAAAGCATCTGATGCTGACAAGAGGCTGGCCAGGTTGGAAGACAGAGTTCAGATCATTGAAGACTCTATGGTCACCATTCTGCAGAATCAACAAACTCAGACAAATCTACTAATGCAGCTGGCAAAAGCACAAGGCTTGACTCCTACCCTTGATGATAACAAAAAGGGGGAGAATAAAGGGGAAGGGGAAGGAGAGCCATCAACAACAGTTCATGTAATAACCCCAAAATTTTTCAACTTTTTGTAACCCTTGTGAATAGTGTTTTAGCTGAATGAGAAAACTTTTCACGCCACACTATGTAGGGGTTCTGTTATGGATATTCTGGGATATTATTAGTACTCTATGAAGTATATAAGTGTATGTAAAGATCGTCAGAATCCAATTCCGAACACTTTGGTTTTTCCCGGAAATCCACAAGATACGGAGAGAAATGAGTATAAGGTAACAGGATAAAAAGGATTTAAATTAAAGGATTATAATAGAGGATCATAAAAAGGAATATAATGTATTGAGAAAGGTTAAGGGAACCTAAGTAATAAGATCCCGGGTATGATCCTTCAAACGATAAACGAGAGCGAAAGTTAAGCGAACCGTATAACAGATCAGCGGTCATTAGGCAAACGATTAGGAAGTTAATCAAAGGGATTAGTGGGAAGGATGTCATCCAACCAATAGAAAGAGGACAAGGAAGGGAGGATGACATCATGAGGATGACATAAGCATGACATGGGAAGGAAGGAGGTGTGGTAGCTTTGTAACCACACAATTTCAAGGGCAAGAAAGTAATTGACTAAATCAAATACAAAACAAGTCAACCAAGCCAAGTAAAAATCATTCTCATCAAAAAAATCAAAAGCAACCAAGGCATGTTCTTGAGAGCTCTCGACTTTCTTGTTTTTTTAAAGGAATAGAATTTCAAAACTCAAGATCCAAGCCTCCTAAACTGGTAAGATAATTCCCTAATCATCTTCATGCTTAGTTAGGACTATATCATGAGTTTAAGCCATTAATTCTTTCTCAATCTTCTTCATTTAATTAATGAAGAAGACAATGAATAGTGTTTTCAAGTTTTTTTAACTTGAAGTTTTCTTGTTTTCTTGAAGATCCAAGCTTTCCTAAGGCTTCTCAAAGCTTCTTAAGGCTTCCTAGCTCCACCCACCACTTCAAGGAAGGTATACCATCTCCAAACCCTAGGTTCCTATATATTATAAGGTGATTTTGATGAGTAGGATGTTATTGTAGTTGTTGTTATGATTTAGAGTTGGGATTTGGAATGGTAGTGAAATGAAATGGTGATTGTTGTGGTTTTGATTTAAAGAAACTTAAGTATGATTAAAGTTAGGTTTAAGCATATGTATGAATGACTAAATTGAATTGGTTGGGGTTGTTATGATGTGATAAGGATGGATGTTTGTTGAGTGTTGGATTTGAGGTTGGTTTGCGGTTGGTTTTGTATGGTTTAAAAATTGGGAAATCGTGTAAACATAGCCGTCGTAACGTCCGATTTTCTTTGGACTGTTTTTGTGCATAGCATTAGGACCCGAGAACCCCCTGCTAGATTATGACCACTGCCATTTTTAGATAGCTCATGTTACGAGCTTCGTTTTGATATATAGTTCGTTCGATTCCGATTTACGGTTTAGGAGAAACGACCGTTTCAAGTAACGGCGTTTCGCGAACGAAACTTTTTCCCTCGCCTTACTTTGAAATGTAGGTTAAAGACCAAAAAGGGTTAATTAATGTATGAAACATTTATGGTAAGTGTGTTAGGCAGTTGGTAAGACATTCGCGAAGGAATCGCTTTAAAACTCGTAAAGGTTAAATTATTAAAAATGGTGGAGCCGAGGGTACCCGAGTGACTTAAGCGAATCGGTGAGCGCAAAACAAGCGTTAGAGTCTAAGTTAGTTAAAGTATAGGTTTACAAGTGATTTTGGTTTAATTCCAACTTACTTGTTGTTTATAGGTTATCAGACTCGTCCCGAGCCTTTCTCACCCCCAAGTCGCTCAGGCAAGTTTTCTACCCGTTATAACTGTTGTTGTGATGAATATATGTATTTGCATTGTCTTGCGATAGATGCATGTTGGTTAATTAGCAAATGTTGCAATATATTGAAGCATGCTGCTATGGTATATATATATGCATGCCTGTTTCGCATTCTTTCCATATATATCTGTTGATTCAGTTAATAATACCTATGCTAGAGGATAGCGGTAATTTGCATTTACCCTTAGTACAGGGACCCAAAGGTGAAAATATTTTCTAAAACCGGGAGTCGAGGATCCCGAGTACATTTTGTATATATGGATATGGATATATATATATATTTATATATATATATATATGGTTATAGTTTTTCCAAACTATTAATCGAATAAGGTTTATTCGATAACTTTAACTTTATTTTATTATTGAATATTATTTCGAATATTCATTTGAGGATGTGTGACTCCTTTATTTTATTTAATGAATATTATTTATAATATTCATTCGAGGTATTATGACCCAGCTTATTATTTAATGAATACTATTTCGAATATTCATTCGAGGGCTTATGACTCAGCTTATTTATTTATTGAATATTATTTTGAATATTCATTCGAGGGCTTATGACTCAGCTTATTTATTTATTGAATATTATTTTGAATATTCATTCGAGGGCTTATGACTCTTTTATATTATTTATTGAATATTATTTGAATATTCATTCGAAGGCTTATGACTCAGTTTATATTATTTAATGAATATTATTTGAATATTCATTTGAGGATCTATGACTCCGATTAATTGCTGAAATATATTCTTTATTTTATTAAAGAATAAGGTGTTAATAATCAAACTTATTTTCGATTATTCAAATAAAGATAATACTTTCATATAAGTATATCTTTGGTTATTTAATACTCGTTTCAACTATAAGTTTTAAAACTTCTACTTCAATTATTTTTATAAAAGATTATTCTTTATGGGAATATTATTTAAATAATAATATTCAGTCATTTTCTAAATATTCTGGGGACTGATTTACTTCATTAAATCAGCTTTACTCCAAACACTCTTTAAGGTGTTTTCGAGTCTTCAAAATGATTTTTAAAAGTTAGAGCGGATCCCAAAACTCATTTTTATATTTAAGATCTTCCTTTTAAAGGGGATTTAAATACTCGTTCAAAACCTGGGGAATCCGGCTCTGTGGTGTATTTTATATTCGCAACAAGGTTTTAGTTTTGGTAAATGAATTGATTACTTACCCAACGTTCGGGAAGTAAGTCCATCTATTGAGTCGGCATAAGCAACATGGGCTCAGTGGGCGTCCATGATAGTGTAAGTGGCTCAGTGGGAGTCCATCAAATGCATAAGTGGCTGAGTGGCAGTCCAGCATAAGGTCCTAATTATGACCAGGGTGATGACCAGTGGGGAATTCGTCCATCTACTAGTAGAAAAGGTTACTTATGGGTATCTTTGCCTGATCAGCAAGATATCTGGTTTATGCCAAAGGTTTTCTTTTCCTTCCAAATTTATTGGACATTGCAACTCTGTTCATACTTTACATAACAGAGGTTCCAGGAAATGTTTTAGAGATATATATATGTGGATATATATATATCGGGACTAAATAAAGTATCTCATAACTTTTTCATTCAATAATATTTCAAAGATTGAATATATTCAAGTCTTAACTTGTGGTCTCATCTATGGGACGTTTTTTTTAAAACTTATAATACTTTGAACGGTGGTAGTTCAAGTAGCTTTATAAATGATATAAGTGTGGTGAAGTATTGGTAACTTCATTCCTTGTTTTTACTTATATCTAGTAAGTAATTATCTTGCATACGATAGAGATTCTAGTGAGTATCCATTTAGATACTTATATTATTGTTATCACTATGTATTATCTTGCGAGCTGTAAGGCTCACTCTTGCTTTATTTCTTCATCACACAACAACAGTTAGGAGAGATGGCCAGACTCCAGCAGACCCAGCGCAAGCGCGTGGGAAGCGCCCCGCGTCTTCCCGATGATGTTGTGGCTGCTATAGCTGCAGAGGTAGATCCATTGTAGTTCAGACCATCTACTTTTGAGAATCAAATTATGTATAATTATAACTTGTGGCAGATAATGGCAATTAACGGTAAATTATCAAGTAATCATTTTTGGGTTGTAATAATTTTAAATTGTGGATTCAAAGACTTGTACTTATTTCAATTTCATCTCTGAGACTATAACGGGTTGTGGTGTGTGTTAGTGTGGGGTCACAGCATGAGGTTAATTATTATTAATTAAGTGAAGTGATATTGTGGAAAGAAAGACCGTGACAACCCGGATCCCCGACCCCGGATCTGGGGGTGTTACAGAAATGGTATCAGAGCTAAGCGTTATAAACCTCAGAGATGATGCGACGATATAATAACAAACTCACAAAGATAATAAGAACTCTTGCCAAGTTCATGGTCGGACTACTTAAAGTAGTGCTGACAGTTAAAACCCTTATGGGAACCCTTATAAGTATCATGATAGTAACTTAGCTCGTTTAATGTGTAGGCGCCTGAGATAGAGGACCCTGAGATGTTCGAGCGTGAGCATGATGAGGCATTGCTAGATGTTGAGGATCAGGAGGAGCCTGAGATGGAGGAGGATGAGGAGGACCCCCCAGAGGAGCCTGAGATGGAGGTCATTGCTGTTTCAGATGAGGAGGACCCCTCAGAGGAGTCAGAGACAGAGGTTATTGCTATTCCAGATGAGGAGGACCCGGATGAGGTCCCAGTAGCTGAGGAGCGTGTTGGATCTATGGTAGTGTATGCTGGTATCCCTTTACCCACACTTCCGGTGGTCAGAGCCCCTACCCCTCCACCACTATCTTGGATTCCTGATGATGACAGCTCAGAGACCCATACTTCCGAGCCTAGGCAGACCGAGGAGGCACCCTCAGCGGCTCCGGATTCACCACCTCTTGACCCTGCCCACAGGCAGTCTTCGTTAGCTCATGGATATGTTCAGGATGTATTGAGGACCCGAGTGGCTGTTGCCGAGGGCCGACTAGATGAGGCCAGGAGGGAGTTGGATGCAGAGAGGGCGGGTAGGCGTACCCGAGCTTATGAGACCAGGGCTTCTATACCCCGATCCTTGAGGAGGGAGCTTACGGGGATAGAGCTCACGTCCCGAGCGAGACTCAGATCTCTCCAGGGGGACAGGCATGGTAGGATCTCCAGGCGGCAGGCCGACTATATCTTCCGTCGTGCGATGGAAAGGGTTTGGGAGCTGACCCGCTCCGGTGTGTGATTCAGGATTGATGATGGAATAGTCTAGTTGTCTAGTTAGCCGAGGCCTTAGTAAGAGCCAATTTTCCGGGATAGTTGACTTGTATATAGCATCCCTTTTTCTGACTAGACAGATAGACTCTTGTGTATCACTTTTGGGATAGATGACTGTAGCACTGTTGTACTTTTGACCAGATCAAACTATGTATTTCTCGCATTATGTATATATTTGTTTCCTTTCGGTTCAGTTCCATAGTGACGTGATCACTGTTTTATCATTATTATTACTGCACTTCGTATTAGAACTTTCTTAAAAATAATAGGATTGCGATATACGTTCTCCCCATTATAAGAGCCGTGCAAGGCACAATGATGTATATGATTGTGACCTAACGTTGAATTTTTCCAATAATTGTTTTTATTATTATCAGAATCATGCCGCCAAGAAAGATTGGAACTAGGGCGAACCCTGGATCTGAGGACCAGGGAAGCCATAATCAGGGCAATAGAAACCAAGAACACAGTGAAGAGGAAGATGAGGATTATGTGGAACAGGATGACTCCCTGTATGAAAAGGAAGAGGAAACATATGATGTTGAGGGATTTGAGATAGAGGTTGAAGAAGGAGAAACCGAGGTTGAGCAACCAGTACCAAACCCAGGCATGGATCCCATGAGCCAGTTCATGCAACTCCTAAGGCAGAATTTGGAACGTCAACCCAACCCACCCCCTCAAGGAAGTAACAATGCTGTGGCAAACTCTTTCAGGGCTTTTAAGTCCCTTAAGCCCCCTGAGTTCCACGGATCAGCCGACCCAGTTGAGGCAAGGGCATGGTTAAAGGAAATGGAGAAATCTTTTGAGATTTTGAGTACCGAGGAGGCACAGAAGACTGTATTTGCTACCTACCTTCTGAAAGGAGAAGCTAACTACTGGTGGGAGGCCAAGAAAAACATGGAGACAGATGCTATTATAACCTGGGAGAGATTTAGTCAGTTGTTTCTGGGAAAGTATTTCCCGAGGTTTATGGAAAGCCAGATGGAGCTCAAGTTCTTGGAGCTAAAGCAGAATAACTTATCTGTAGCAGAGTACGAGGCGAAATTTACTGAGTTATCAAGGTTTGTGCCGGAGTTTGTGAGCACCGAGGAAAAGAAAGCTAGGAGGTTTCAGCAGGGACTGAAACCATGGATTCAGAATAGGGTGGCAATCCTTGAGCTTACAGACTATGCCACTCTGGTGCAAAAGGCAACGATTGTAGAAGTTGGAAGTGAACAGATGCAGAAGGAAAGAGAGGAGAAAGGAATAAAGAGGAAAAGTATGAGCATGGGTGGAGGTTCCGCAGGAAGGAGCTTCCCAACTAGATTTAATCGCGGAGCAGTGTCCCTACCAGGAAGGAACACTGGGTTTAAGCGGCCAATGAGTGTGAGTGTGAGCCAGGGCGGCCAGAAGTCAAGAATGTCCTATCCCAACCAGTCTCGACCCCCATTGCCAGCCTGTAATATATGTGGAAGGAATCACACTGGGGAGTGTAAAGGAAGGCCAGTAACCTGTTTTAAGTGCGGTCGGGAAGGCCACTATTCAACTAAGTGCCCATCATCAATCCCTGCCGTCGTTCCAACCACCAATTGTCATCGGTGTGGACGCCCGGGTCATTGGAAGAAGGAATGCCCAATGAACAAACCAGCAGCTTCGGGAGCAAGTAGGGCTGCATCTAATAAGCCACCTACTGCGAGGACTTTCAACATGACAGTCCAGGATGCTATGAAAGATTCAGGTGTGATAGCAGGTACCCTTTCTCTAAATTCAGTCAGTGCAAATGTTTTATTTGATTCGGGAGCAACTAAATCTTTTATATCAAAGGACCTTGCGCGTAAGTTAAGACTTAAGGCTGAACCCTTGATAGAACCCTTACAAGTAGAAATAGCCAATCATGAAATTATTCCTGTTAACCAGATTCACCCCGCCTGTGAGATAGGCATAGGGGATCAATCTTTCAGTGTTGATCTGATTCCTTTTAAATTAGGGGAGTTTGATGTGATTTTGGGAATGGACTGGCTATCTAGCAACGATGCTCAGATAGACTGTAAAGGGAGAAGAAAGTTAAGTTAAATATCCCCGGGAAGAAAGAAGTTATATTTAGAGGAAAGAGGCAGACGCAGAAATTTTTGACTATGGCCCAGGCCAAAAGGATGCTACGAAAAGGAAGTGAGGCTTACCTAGCCTATGTGGTGGACACGCAGAAGGAGGTGCCCAACTTACAAGATATTCCAGTAGTCAACGAATTTGAAGATGTATTCCCACAAGACCTTCCGGGATTACCACCCGATAGAGTGATTGAATTTGCTATTGAGTTGGCCCCAGGGACGGCGCCAGTTTCAAAAGCACCTTACCGGTTAGCCCCGTTAGAAATGAAGGAATTAGCTATCCAATTGCAGGAACTCTTGGATAAGGGTATGATAAGACCCAGTGTGTCTCCGTGGGGAGCACCAGTTTTATTTGTTAAGAAGAAAGATGGGAGCATGAGGTTGTGCATAGACTATCGAGAGTTGAACAAGCTAACCATAAAGAACAGGTACCCATTGCCTAGAATAGACGATCTGTTCGACCAGCTAAAGGATGCTGTTTATTTTTCCAAGATTGACCTGAGAACTGGATATCACCAACTAAAGATTAAACCCGAAGATATTTCCAAGACAGCATTCCGTACCAGGTATGGGCATTATGAGTTCTTGGTAATGTCCTTTGGATTAACCAACGCCCCAGCGGCTTTCATGGATTTAATGAATAGAGTATTTAAGAAGTACTTGGACAAGTGTGTGATAGTTTTTATCGATGATATTTTGATCTACTCAAGGACTGAGGCAGAACATGCAGAGCATTTGAGGATAGCTCTAGGAATACTCAGAGAGGAGCAGTTATATGCCAAATTCTCGAAGTGTGAATTCTGGCGGAATGAAGTACAGTTTTTAGGACATGTGATCAATAAAGAAGGAGTATTGGTCGACCCCTCCAAGATAGAGGCGGTCTCAAATTGGGAAAGGCCAACCACACCCACAGAGGTAAGGAGTTTCATAGGATTGGCCGGCTACTATCGTAGATTTGTACAGGACTTTGCGAAGATCGCAGCCCCTTTGACACGACTTACTCGTAAGACAGAGAAGTTTGAATGGACGGAGAAATGCGAGAACAGTTTTCAGGAATTAAAGAAAAGGTTGATAACGGCTCCGGTATTGGCATTGCCGGACGGAAAAGGAGATTTTGTGATATATAGTGACGCGTCGCACAAAGGATTAGGATGTGTGCTTATGCAGCACGGTAGAGTTATTGCGTATGCGTCGAGACAATTGAAGGAATACGAGGTTAGATATCCTACTCATGACCTTGAGCTCGCGGCAATAGTATTTGCTTTAAAAATTTGGAGGCACTACTTGTATGGAGAGAAGTGCGAGATTTTCACAGACCATAAGAGCCTCAAGTACATATTTACGCAGAAAGAGCTCAACATGCGCCAGAGGAGATGGTTAGAACTAATCAAGGACTATGATTGTGAGATTCTCTATCATCCAGGGAAAGCCAATGTGGTGGCTGATGCCCTTAGTAGAAAGGAAAGACTCAGAATGATAACGACTTCGGAAGAGTTGATAAGGGATTTTGAGAGAATGGAAATAGAAGTAAAGGTAACCGGAACCGGAACTGAAAAGCTTTTTGAGATCTCAATGCATCCCGAGTTATTGGAAAAAATCAGATTGTGCCAGGAGAAAATAATGAATGAAGGCAGAGAGTCAATGACTGGAGAGGAGATCCATACTGAAAAAGATGATAAGGGGATAATGAGGTACTCCTACCGAATTTGGGTTCCGAATGTTCAAGAACTTAAAGATGAGATTTTGGATGAAAGCCATAGTTCAAGGTATTCCATTCACCCAGGAAGTACCAAGATGTATAAGGATTTGAAGGAATATTATTGGTGGCCCAACATGAAGAGGGACGTAGCAGAATGGGTAAACAAGTGTTTGACTTGCCAAAGAGTAAAGGCAGAGCACCAGAGACCCAGTGGACTTTTGCAACCCCTGGAGATTCCCGAATGGAAATGGGAACAGATAGCGATGGATTTTGTTGTAGGCTTGCCAAGGACGAAAGCCAATCACGACGCCATTTGGGTAATTATAGACCGGCTGACAAAGTCAGCTCATTTCATTCCTATCAATGAGAGATACACAGTCGATAGACTGGTGGACATTTACCTTAAGGAAATAGTGACACGACATGGAGTCCCAGCGTCCATTGTCTCAGACCGAGACCCTAGGTTTAACTCCAGATTTTGGAGGAGCTTTCAGGAGTGTGCGGGGACCAAGTTAAATATGAGCACCGCGTACCATCCCCAAACGGATGGACAGAGTGAAAGGACCATCCAGACACTAGAGGATATGTTGAGAGTCTGTGCAATAGACCTTAAAGGAAGTTGGGATGATCACTTGCCGTTGATCGAGTTTTCTTATAACAATAGCTTTCATGCTAGCATCGGAATGCCGCCTTATGAGGCCCTGTACGGAAGAAGGTGTCGATCTCCCTTATACTGGGATGAAGTAGGAGAGCGGAAGATGCTCGGACCCGAAGTGGTCCAAAGGACCAAAGATATAGTGGATCTTATCAGAGGGCGACTTGTAGCAGCCCAAGACAGACAAAAGAAATATGCAGACCTAGCCCGAAAGGACAAGGAATATGAAGTAGGGGACTTAGTACTGCTGAAAGTATCCCCTTGGAAGGGATTAATGAGGTTCGGAAAGAAAGGAAAACTAAGCCCAAGATACATTGGAACTTTTGAGATATTAAGACGGATTGGAAAGTTAGCTTACGAGCTAGCCCTACCCCCTAATTTGCAACAAGTTCATAATGTGTTCCATGTGTCAATGCTAAGGAGGTATCATCGGGATGCCAGGCACATAGTGGAGTACGAGCAGGTGGATATGCAGCCAGATCTAACTTACGTGGAGAAGCCAGTAAGGATTATGGATAAGAAGGAGCAGGTGCTTCGGAACAAAGTGATCAAGCTAGTCAGAGTACTATGGCAGAATCATAATGTGGAAGAATCAACTTGGGAACTAGAGAGCACAATGCTAGAAAAGTACCCCCATTTATTTTCTGTTTGATTCCGGGACGGAATCCTTTTAAGGAGGGGAGACTGTAATAACCCCAAAATTTTTCAACTTTTTGTAACCCTTGTGAATAGTGTTTTAGCTGAATGAGAAAACTTTTCACGCCACACTATGTAGGGGTTCTGTTATGGATATTCTGGGATATTATTAGTACTCTATGAAGTATATAAGTGTATGTAAAGATCGTCAGAATCCAATTCCGAACACTTTGGTTTTTCCCGGAAATCCACAAGATACGGAGAGAAATGAGTATAAGGTAACAGGATAAAAAGGATTTAAATTAAAGGATTATAATAGAGGATCATAAAAAGGAATATAATGTATTGAGAAAGGTTAAGGGAACCTAAGTAATAAGATCCCGGGTATGATCCTTCAAACGATAAACGAGAGCGAAAGTTAAGCGAACCGTATAACAGATCAGCGGTCATTAGGCAAACGATTAGGAAGTTAATCAAAGGGATTAGTGGGAAGGATGTCATCCAACCAATAGAAAGAGGACAAGGAAGGGAGGATGACATCATGAGGATGACATAAGCATGACATGGGAAGGAAGGAGGTGTGGTAGCTTTGTAACCACACAATTTCAAGGGCAAGAAAGTAATTGACTAAATCAAATACAAAACAAGTCAACCAAGCCAAGTAAATATCATTCTCATCAAAAAAATCAAAAGCAACCAAGGCATGTTCTTGAGAGCTCTCGGCTTTCTTGTTTTTTTAAAGGAATAGAATTTCAAAACTCAAGATCCAAGCCTCCTAAATTGGTAAGATAATTCCCTAATCATCTTCATGCTTAGTTAGGACTATATCATGAGTTTAAGCCATTAATTCTTTCTCAATCTTCTTCATTTAATCAATGAAGAAGACAATGAATAGTGTTTTCAAGTTTTTTTAACTTGAAGTTTTCTTGTTTTCTTGAAGATCCAAGCTTTCCTAAGGCTTCTCAAAGCTTCTTAAGGCTTCCTAGCTCCACCCACCACTTCAAGGAAGGTATACCATCTCCAAACCCTAGGTTCCTATATATTATAAGGTGATTTTGATGAGTAGGATGTTATTGTAGTTGTTGTTATGATTTAGAGTTGGGATTTGGAATGGTAGTGAAATGAAATGGTGATTGTTGTGGTTTTGATTTAAAGAAACTTAAGTATGATTAAAGTTAGGTTTAAGCATATGTATGAATGACTAAATTGAATTGGTTGGGGTTGTTATGATGTGATAAGGATGGATGTTTGTTGTGTGTTGGATTTGAGGTTGGTTTGCGGTTGGTTTTGTATGGTTTAAAAATTGGGAAATCGCGTAAATATAGCCGTCGTAACGTCCGATTTTCTTTGGACTGTTTTTGTGCATAGCATTAGGACCCGAGAACCCCCTGCTAGATTATGACCACTGCCATGTTTAGATAGCTCATGTTACGAGCTTCGTTTTGATATATAGTTCGTTCGATTCCGATTTACGGTTTAGGAGAAACGACCGTTTCAAGTAACGGCGTTTCGCGAACGAAACTTTTTCCCTCGCCTTACTTTGAAATGTAGGTTAAAGACCAAAAAGGGTTAATTAATGTATGAAACATTTATGGTAAGTGTGTTAGGTAGTTGGTAAGACATTCACGAAGGAATCGCTTTAAAACTCGTAAAGGTTAAATTATTAAAAATGGTGGAGCCGAGGGTACCCGAGTGACTTAAGCGAATCGGTGAGCGCAAAACAAGCGTTAGAGTCTAAGTTAGTTAAAGTATAGGTTTACAAGTGATTTTGGTTTAATTCCAACTTACTTGTTGTTTATAGGTTATCAGACTCGTCCCGAGCCTTTCTCACCCCCAAGTCGCTCAGGCAAGTTTTCTACCCGTTATAACTGTTGTTGTGATGAATATATTTATTTGCATTATCTTGCGATAGATGCATGTTGGTTAATTAGCAAATGTTGCAATATATTGAAGCATGCTGCTATGGTATATATATATGCATGCCTGTTTCGCATTCTTTCCATATATATCTGTTGATTCAGTTAATAATACATATGCTAGAGGATAGCGGTAATTTGCATTTACCCTTAGTACAGGGACCCAAAGGTGAAAATATTTTCTAAAACCGGGAGTCGAGGATCCCGAGTACATTTTGTATATATGGATATGGATATATATATATATATATTTATATATATATATGGTTATAGTTTTTCCAAACTATTAATCGAATAAGGTTTATTCGATAACTTTAACTTTATTTTATTATTGAATATTATTTCGAATATTCATTTGAGGATGTGTGACTCCTTTATTTTATTTAATGAATATTATTTATAATATTCATTCGAGGTATTATGACCCAGCTTATTATTTAATGAATACTATTTCGAATATTCATTCGAGGGCTTATGACTCAGCTTATTTATTTATTGAATATTATTTTGAATATTCATTCGAGGGCTTATGACTCAGCTTATTTATTTATTGAATATTATTTTGAATATTCATTCGAGGGCTTATGACTCTTTTATATTATTTATTGAATATTATTTGAATATTCATTCGAAGGCTTATGACTCAGTTTATATTATTTAATGAATATTATTTGAATATTCATTTGAGGATCTATGACTCCGATTAATTGCTGAAATATATTCTTTATTTTATTAAAGAATAAGGTGTTAATAATCAAACTTATTTTCGATTATTCAAATAAAGATAATACTTTCATATAAGTATATCTTTGGTTATTTAATACTCGTTTCAAGTATAAGTTTTAAAACTTCTACTTCAATTATTTTTATAAAAGATTATTCTTTATGGGAATATTATTTAAATAATAATATTCAGTCATTTTCTAAATATTCTGGGGACTGATTTACTTCATTAAATCAGCTTTACTCCAAACACTCTTTAAGGTGTTTTCGAGTCTTCAAAATGATTTTTAAAAGTTAGAGCGGATCCCAAAACTCATTTTTATATTTAAGATCTTCCTTTTAAAGGGGATTTAAATACTCGTTCAAAACCTGGGGAATCCGGCTCTGTGGTGTATTTTATATTCGCAACAAGGTTGCAGTTTTGGTAAATGAATTGATTACTTACCCAACGTTCGGGAAGTAAGTCCATCTATTGAGTCGGCATAAGCAACATGGGCTCAGTGGGCGTCCATGATAGTGTAAGTGGCTCAGTGGGAGTCCATCAAATGCATAAGTGGCTGAGTGGCAGTCCAGCATAAGGTCCTAATTATGACCAGGGTGATGACCAGTGGGGAATTCGTCCATCTACTAGTAGAAAAGGTTACTTATGGGTATCTTTGCCTGATCAGCAAGATATCTGGTTTATGCCAAAGGTTTTCTTTTCCTTCCAAATTTATTGGACATTGCAACTCTGTTCATACTTTACATAACAGAGGTTCCAGGAAATGTTTTAGAGATATATATATGTGGATATATATATATCGGGACTAAATAAAGTATCTCATAACTTTTTCATTCAATAATATTTCAAAGATTGAATATATTCAAGTCTTAACTTGTGGTCTCATCTATGGGACGTTTTTTTTAAAACTTATAATACTTTGAACGGTGGTAGTTCAAGTAGCTTTATAAATGATATAAGTGTGGTGAAGTATTGGTAACTTCATTCCTTGTTTTTACTTATATCTAGTAAGTAATTATCTTGCATACGATAGAGATTCTAGTGAGTATCCATTTAGATACTTATATTATTGTTATCACTATGTATTATCTTGCGAGCTGTAAGGCTCACTCTTGCTTTATTTCTTCATCACACAACAACAGTTAGGAGAGATGGCCAGACTCCAGCAGACCCAGCGCAAGCGCGTGGGAAGCGCCCCGCGTCTTCCCGATGATGTTGTGGCTGCTATAGCTGCAGAGGTAGATCCATTGTAGTTCAGACCATCTACTTTTGAGAATCAAATTATGTATAATTATAACTTGTGGCAGATAATGGCAATTAACGGTAAATTATCAAGTAATCATTTTTGGGTTGTAATAATTTTAAATTATGGATTCAAAGACTTGTACTTATTTCAATTTCATCTCTGAGACTATAACGGGTTGTGGTGTGTGTTAGTGTGGGGTCACAGCATGAGGTTAATTATTATTAATTAAGTGAAGTGATATTGTGGAAAGAAAGACCGTGACAACCCGGATCCCCGACCCCGGATCTGGGGGTGTTACAGTTCAAATATCTCAAGTGCTAGTTCCTGCCATCACCACTTCTCCAACTATTCAAATCAAAGGAAAGCTTGATGAAATTGATCTAATCCAGATAGCAGCAGCTGAATTGCAAGTCAAAGAGCAAAGGAGGAAAATTGATGAAAAGATGCAACAAATTTTTGGTTCTACAACTTCTAAATCATAATCTGTGAAGCATAGCACAAAGGTGGAACCAATTATTATGGAGCTCAAGCCAGTAAGGAGGAATAAGGTTGGAGAGACTTCTTCCAAGAATCTGAAACCTATGGTTCTCAAGCCCAACAACAGATCCAACAAGGACTCTACAAAGAACCCTCTAAGCCTTGCTCAGTTGAAAGAAGTGGACTTTCCTCTTCCAAAGCTTGATGAAGACAAGGTTTTGGGTGGGAGTATCATAAAGCACAAAGAGACCATGGATGTGGTAGAAAGGATGAACATGGCTATTATCTTTAGAGAGGGAAAGAGCATCTGTGTAATGCAAGGACATCCCAAATTCTCAATAGCCAAGAGGGAAGAAACCAGAAGGTTGAAGGAAGAAGCCAAAAAGCTAAAGGCTGACAAAAGAGCACAAGCAAAGCTTAAAAAACAGCTAAAGTCAAGTCAAGCTGAAGAAAAGAAAGAAATTGAAGACAAAAGTGAAGATGAAGGTATGGGGGACATGGTTGATAATGATATGGAAGAAAGAAGTAAGGAAAGAGAGGAATGGCAGAAAGGGAACAGAAAGAAGGCCAATGCAAAGAGAAAGATGGTAGATGAGACTGAAGAAACCCAATCAAAATCCAACCACTACCTTCTATTCCTGAACCCATTATGCCTGACCCCTTCATAAACATTCATGGTGAAACAATCATTCCTAAGGAGGAACCAATTGATTGGGACACCATCAAATTGCCCACCTTCTTAATCTCTTCTCCACCATCAAAAAAGCAGAAAAGAAGAATCAAATCAACACCTCCTAAAACCTCAATCAAATTCACTCAGAAGCCTAAGCCTAAGCCACAAGCCTCTAAGGATGATTATGTTCACATTTGTGACATAAAAGAATTTTCAGACATTGAACTCTATCTGGATGAGCTGGAGGAAGTAAGGGGAATAGCTGTCTACAGACAGCTACCAGAAAGACTAGTGTTCAAATACAAAGGAAGTGGGGAAAGAACTTGGCCTCTCTACAGGATTCTGAATGAAGGCTACTCTACCTTGGTTAGAGTCTACTCAGCCATACAAAGGGATTCTGGCTTTACCAGGACTGCCAAGACTGAGATTCTCAACAAGATTGCCAACATAAGGAAAACTTGGTGGGAGCCCAATGCCTTGCCTAGAACATTACTCATTCAAGAAAGAGGAATTACAGTTCACAAATCACCTCATTGGTTGATGGAGTTCAGAGACAACAAAGGAGTCAGAAGATTTTTCATACTTGAAGATCAGCTCAAAATTGCCAGTAATAAAACTCTCAAGGATATGCAATCTAAGTTGGACATCAATGAAGAAGATGAAGCTGAGTTCTACAGACAACTTCAACTTCAAATAGAGGAGAATGACAGGAGGCTAGGAAAGAAAACAAGGGATCAAAGGAAAATAAATTAATCTGCTCAGGCTAAAGGAGCACCCTTGGAAACAATGTAATTCTTCAATTCCATCTCAGCATACACATTTTTGCAGCACTTTTGAATTTCTGCTTTATTACAGTTAATATATTTGTCAAGTGTTTTGTTATCATCAAGCTAAACCCAAATTTATGCCTACAGTTCTAGTAGACATAAATAGGGGAGATTGTTAGGAATATGTGTATTAGTTTGATGATAAGTTAAACAAAACACTTAAGTAGAAATCTAGTGTTTGTAGCCTCAACGGATAAGACCATCTTGGCTATCCGTTGAAGGAGTGGCTTTACTTAGCAATAAGTTTAGTATTGTAGCACATTTCATTCTCTGGATTCAAGTTGTAATTCTTAGATGTTGTAGGAAATTATCAGTCATGTTGAGTACTAGTGGATATGCAAATAAGAGGGCTAATTGTAAATATTTCATGCCTTGCAATTTTGTATAAGTGAAGAAGTATCAACTGATAATGAAGACCTTCAACGGATAAGAAACAAAGCTTCAACGGATGTCTCTAAAGCTTCAACGGATAATATCCATCAACAAATAAGTGCTTCAACGGATAAAGACTTCAACTGCTAATGCATCAACAGATAAAGCTTCAACGGATAAAGCCTCAACGGATAAGGCATCAACGGATGAAAGCTTCAACGGATGCTTAGTTCATTAGCAGTTGATAGTGACAATTCATAAGCTGACAGAGGCACATGGGTTGACAGAGACAAACTGGAATGTGGAAGCCTCTAGGAGGAATCAAGAAAATGCAGCATTTCCATTCTGGTGCAAACAAGGAAGTATTCAAAGATTAACAGCTAAGCCTAAATTGCATTGGATAGAGAAATGAAGAAGAAACATGTGAAGAACCTTTTTAATTGTATTTTACAGTTTTGTCTTCACTTGTAAACTTGGTGATATATAAACCAAGTAGCAGCTAGTAATTAGATATAAATTTTCCAGAGCTGTTCAGAAAAATCCAGAGAGAAAATCATCTAGTTTGTACTAGGAACCAGCTGTGATTTAATTCTTTGAATCACAGTTTTTCTGAAATAACACATCTCTGGTGGAACACAAATCCACCAGAAAAGTTTTCAAGTTCTTTGTGTTCTGTACATTTATGTTTGAATATATATCTGTATGTATTAGCTTCAAGCCATTCATACACATTTGCTCACTAAAACACATAGCCTTAGAAACTACTCAAAACTTGAAAAATTTTTGAGATTTACATTCAACCCCCCTTCTATAAATCTCATTGTTAGTCCACTGGGAATAACAAAATATGACACATAATTATATCCCTAAAAAATATACAGTTTACCTTGACATACTCCCACAAGAGATCTTTATTTGGAACTTTACTCTAACTAACACAAGTTAGTGATACATAATCCCTTACGATTGTCCCCAGAAAATGGCTGAACTCCGATACTAATTTGGCATCAGTTGATACAAGCTGGGACTTCTTGTTGATGGTAATCATTATTTTCTCCTTTCTTCTATGGACATGATCCATTCTTGTCTTTCCTCACTTCCTTTTTTTCAACTCTTCAGGTTCATCTGTTCAACCAATAAATACATAAATTTAATTAACTTGGTTAAAGACAGGACAACTAAAAATATATGAAGGTAAACAAGAGAACCAGTTTGTGTTTGCAAATTTTTCCGGCTCAGATTGTGGTTGAGATTGTGACTGAATAGCCTCAATTTCCTCTTGGGCTTTTTGACATCTTCTAAGCTCATTGTAAGCTTCCATTGAACCAGGAGTTGTCATTTTCATCTTTTTAAGCTTCTCTGTCAGAGGAACTGGTGATGCATCTTTTGCCTTGAAAAGAAAAGGCATAATAAAAGGCATTATAATTTACATCCAAATTAAAAGCTAATCAAATGTGACAAATAGATCAAAAATTGATCAGTAATAAAACAAAAGACATAATAAAACAAGAAAAAAAGTTAATCAGAAAATGTTCCTGAGTTTAACATGTTTAGATGACCAGAAAAAAAAGACATAATAAAACAAGAAAAAACGAACAAAAATAACACAAATTATAAAATAAAATCATACCTCAGTTGTAGGTAAATCACCAACTATGTTCTTTTCAGGAGATTTTGCAACATTCATAGCCTTGGAATGAGTTCTTGGGCCAGCTCCGACCTCAGCTCTTTTCACCTTTTTAGATTTCTAAAATATTTGTGTATTCAAGTCAACAATAAGCAGGTGGCACAACAATTTACCATAAAATACTGATATATGTACAAGTAAAAATTGTACATTTGATGTGACAATGTCAGCATCGCCATTTTCATGTTCAAGCTCATGGCTGGGAAAATATGATTCACTTTCACTTCCAGCAGTCTTATCCTTTTTCTTCGAAGGATTCTTCAAAAACAAGTTAGCTGATATCTTCTTTAATCCAAGTTCATCAACTTTTTTCTTAAGCTCCACAACATTCTTGTTTCTAATCACCTCATATTCGTTACATCATTCGTCTTCAACATTAATCTTTTTTGGTTCTTCCATCTCAACATTGATTTTCATTAATTTTGCAGGCATTTCAAATCTCTTCATATACTCTTCCATCCCCATAAGCTCACCGGTATTCTCCGTCCCTGCCACCTCCAGCATGGCTTTTGAACTTTTTCCCTCCTTCGTATTACTTGGAACAATACTCGGAACAATAGAACTATACTGTAGTTTCTTTCTTGAACTTAATCTTCGCTCCTTCTCATCAGTGATGTCTTTCAAGGTCACAAACTGACGCTTCTCTACATTTTTCTCTAAAATACAAGGGCTTGGCCTTACAATCACGAACGACTACATTTTTGTCATTGGGGCTACTCATTTGTCAACAATGCAGTCAACATAAAAATCCACTTCAAAGATGTCGATTTCATTAATATGCTAAAAGAGACTGCGATCATCTGTTACCAATGTTCAGCCACCTCCTTCCCTTTGTTAATGTATACGCCCCCAATCTCATCAAACTTGAGATCTTCTTTAACCCAATCCATCATTACAGAATACGAAAATCTATCAGCATCCGACACATAAGTGACAAGTGAGCCACCACAGTACTTGGTCTTCTTGAAATCTCCACTGTGGTGCAAGTGTATGGTATATCTATCACCCATCATATAAAAAACATTATGAAGACTGTTAGATTACATATTAAAAAGGATTCATTTCAGAATTTGAATCTACAACAAGTAATAAGAATTAGAGATACAAACTGACAGAATAATAAACAAGTAACTAATTCGGAATTTAAGTCCAACTACAATAGTCTAAATTGAAAAAAATAGATAAACAAGATAAAACAAAATTGATCTTAAACTAAGAGGTTAAACATATAAAACATAATTGATGGAAGAGTGTAATTCAAACAGATAAACCAGATGCAGAACAATATAAGTCTGATTCAACAAACTAAATTCTCCAAAAAAATCTCCAAAAAATAAACCTAAATTCTCCAAAAAAATCAGTTTATCTGATTAAACACACTACAGTTTAATTTATGATAGATAAGTCTCTAACTATTAATCGCAAACAATATAAGACAATATAGGACACCTGACTTAATTATCTCCATCTGGAATTTCCTTTGCGGGAACGTCATCTCTAAACCAGGTAACTTCATTATCATGATTTTTTATCATGGTACGAAAGCTAGTGTCGTGTGAATGTGAAAACTGCTGAAAAATGTCATCTTCAACTTTATTTTCAATGCCAATTTCTGATAACTCTGTTGATAGCCTCTTAACATGATAATGAAAATTCGTTTCAACAGGATCTTGAATATAAAATACTTGTTGTACTTGAGTTGACATAACGAAAGAATCATATTTTTGACAAGCTTGGTTAAAGTTAACTCACGTAAAACCAAGAGCATCCTTTTCGTCTTGGTACCAGGTACACTTAAATAAGACCACATTAAAAGCACCCCAGTAGTCAACTTCAAATATCTCTTCAATACATCCATAGTAGCCTACATCCCCAACTATTGGATTTTGATCCTTTGAACTTGCGAAGCTAGTAGTCAAGGCTTTCAAATACACACCATTATTCTGTGTTGTACACTTATGATCTCTCTCTTTTGTATGAAACCTATACCCATTTACGAAATACCCACTAAACTGCCTAGCTAATCATCTGGGACCCCTTGCCAGTGATGCTGCTTCCCTGAAAACTATGACTTTTTCCCCTATTTCATCCTTGAACCAGTCACATATTTCGTCAGCATGTGTTCTTTCCCTTTTATACAGTTTAGAATTTGCATTATTCGCCAGTAATGAGTGGTGCTTCCTACAATTATAGACAGGTAAGTTCTGTTAATGTATGTATAGGCATTACTTTATTTATTTATTTAATTGTAGAAATATTAAAGATATAAGGACTTACTCAATTATCTCCTCAACCTCCTTGTCATCATAGTTAAATAATACATATCGATGAGCTGTGATCCACGTATCATGTGATAAATGAATATCTTTCCCATCTTTTTTCTTCCTTGAGCCGAGAGAATACCCTCCAGTTTCTTCACCGGGACTTGCAAAATCATTCGACGAGTTATTCTGGCTATCATTTAGAAATCTTGCGCAGAACGTCAAACACTCATCTGCCAAGTACCATTTTGCAATCAATCCCTCTGGTTTACTCTTATTGCGAATATATCGTTTTAATACTCCAAGGTATCTCTCAATCGAATACATACATCTTTGATGGACTGGTCCATCATATTCTATTTCCTTGCACAAATGTACTGGTAGGTGTACCATTATGTCAAAGAATGGTTCCGAAAATATCATCTCAAGTTGACAAATTATTTCGATAATCTCCTTATGCAACCTTTTTAAATCACCTACCTCAATCACTTTAGCACATATATCTCTCAAAAAATTGCCAAGTCTGATTAAAGTAATTGCAACCTCAGGCTTTAATGTTTTTTTACAACAATTTGTAATATATACTGCATAAAAATATGTGCATCATGACTTTTGTATCCCACAATTTTCCTGTCTTGCACGCATCTGCTAATATTCGAACCAAAACCATATGGTAACTTAGCATTTTGAAATACTAAACAAAATATATCTTTTTCTTTGTTGGTCAGGTCAAAGTTCGCCGCCCTAATTACAGATTTTCCATCAGCACCAGTGATGG
The DNA here is from genome assembly GCF_009905375.1 of Apium graveolens. Taxonomy (NCBI): domain Eukaryota; kingdom Viridiplantae; phylum Streptophyta; class Magnoliopsida; order Apiales; family Apiaceae; genus Apium; species Apium graveolens. The sequence continues at coordinate 29,051 of NW_027419377.1, forward strand.
GATGAAGGACCTTCCTTATACCTGATTCTTGCAGAATATATCGAGCTTTGATATGATTCTTTTTCTTGCCTCCGATATTTAACAATGTGCCTAGAACATTATCGAAAATATTCTTCTCGATGTGCATTACATCCAGGTTATGTCGAGTTAGGTTGTCCATCCAATAAGGTAAGTCAAAAAATATTGACCTCTTATTCCAAGGGTTTGTTTCGCAGCTAACCTTTCATTTACCTCCCTTTCCAAATGTGTTCACATAACCATCCAGCAAAACTTCAATTTCCCTCCCAGATAGCATTGTTGGAGTTTTTCCAGTCTCAACATCGCCATTAAATCTTCTTTTATCAGACCTCCACTTGTGGTTGGGATCTAGGAATTTTTTCATATAGCACACTTTCTTGCTATGCTTCAAGTACTTTGATGACGTCTCATAATTACATACAGGACATGCTAACTTCCCTTTAGTGCTCCGACCCGACAACATTGCATAGCCGGGAAAGTCACTAATGGTCCATAAGACGCTTGCATGTAACATAAAGTTCTGATCCATTGAAGCATCATAAGTTTCCACCCCTACATTCCATAGCTCTTTTAGTTCCGCGATCAACGGCTGCATGTAGACATCGATATTATTTCCGGGATCGTTTGGACCAGGTATGATTGTTGAGAGGATTAAATTTTCTGGTTTCATGTTTAGCCAGGGAGGAAGGTTATAGTTAACAATAACAATTGGCCATATGCTGTGTGTGGAACTCATTTTTTCATATGGATTGAAGCCATCAGAAGTTAAACCTAATCTGACATTTCGATTATCGGAAGAAAATTATGGATATGCAGCATCCATCGTCTTCCAGGCTTCACCATCAGCCGGATGCTGCAACTTCCCATCCTTCTTTCGGTCTACTGCATGCCAAAGCATTAGTTTAGAGAAGTCTTTGCACAAAAACATGCGTTGTAGCCTTGGTTTTATGGAAAGTATCTCATAACTTTGGTTGCGACTTTATTATTTTCCGACCCCTGTGCTACAGCCTTCCACCTTGAAACACCACAATTTTTGTACTTAATTTCTTTTTCATTCTCACCCCAATATAACATGTAGTCGTTTGGACATGCATGTATTTTTTCATAGTTAAGACCTAAATCCTTTATGGTAGTTTTAGCGGAATTAAAAGATTTGGGCAATCTGATATTGGGAACAACCTCTTTTAGTAATTCTATTATTTCACTATACGCCGCCTCGTTTATTCCATTAAGACACTTCCAGTTATAGAGCCTGATTAAAAAACTTAATCGTGAAAACTTATTACAACCTGGATACAGTGGTTGTCTTCCTTCCTCGACAAGACGTAGAATTTTCTTTGCGCCTGCATTCGGTCCCACAGGTCCCACATTACCATACGCAACATTCAGCATCTCATCAATATTATCCTCTAATCTATTATTTTCTTCGCAATCCATAGTATTCAATAAGGCAACCTCATATATCCACTGTATTAATCTCTCAGACGGTCCATTGCAGATAAGGTGATCATGAACATCATTTTGACACCACCATAGACGATTATCACATAGATGACAAGGACACTTCACTTCATTTTCGACGCCAAATTTGGACATCAAATTTTTCACAAATTCTTTCACTCTATTCCTATATAATTCACTATACTTAGGTTGATTTAACCAAGTACTATCCTAATCAGTCATATCTACATAAAAGAAAAAGACCATTAAATTTTTGTTTACCATTAAAATTATACAATATTAGCACCACCTTGATTATTTATGTTTTATCATTTTATTATCTGCCTATATGATTAAAGGACATAGATACATCTTGATTACACTACTTAATTTACATAACCAGTCCTTATAAGCTAATTTATCACATTAATTAAGTTCTAATTTTTAAAGGACGATTATCACTTTAATTAAGTTTTAAATGTTGATTTAAAGGACGATTCCAAGGTACTCAAGCGCCTAGGCTCGTCTTCGCGACTTAATTATACGCTTCTACTTCTAACACTACAGAGGTGAGAGGACAACAGTATTGTTCTACTTCTAACAATAAAGGCTCAGAAACTAACCTACTAAGAGAGTGAAGTTTAGTGTGAACAACTCTAGTATTGAGAAGTTCACAATATCCATGACAACGGGGCAAGGAAATTACACTATATTCCCAAGTGTGCAAGATTAAATCTTGAAATACTAGCCCCTGAGGGGCCTAATGCACAACCCTGAGGCTAGTAGAAGGTTGTTTAAGTGGACAACTGATCCTGGTAAATTTGGTATAAATTTATACCATTTAAGATTCAGGATTTGACTAACTTCATGGTTAAATGCCCCATTGACAACCAAAAAGTCGGGGGCAGAAAGAGATACCCCATGAGGGGAAAGGAAAGATGTAAACAATTGAAAGAGATGATACTCAAAGACAATTGCGTTCTATTTTGATGGATCATAATAAAATTGAGTGTTGCAAGATCCTGATGAATCTATAATAGAGTTTGTCTTGATATTGGATTTCTCAAATGACGAGCGATGAAGATAAATATGTGACATATGTAACCGGAATTGGCTTGGCTGAAACCCCGAGGGTCAAGAACCTCAAAGTCTGTGGAGACTCAATATTGGTGATTTCTTAAGTAAATGGGGAATTCAAAGCAAAGCATGAGACAAAAACAAGATATGAGAGACTTGTGAAGCCATGACTCAATTTAATGAATGCTAAATCCTGAGGGAGGAAAGCAATGAAGGCCGTTGCTCAAGAGATAGAAAGTTACATGAGAATTTTTTACTTCTAAGTCTCGAAGACCCAAAAACCAATACAAAATTGATAAAACCGATATGTGTGAGGACTTGTTTCCTAGGAGACTCGACTCAAACTAGTCGGTGACCCGACGATGCCATAGAAGCATGGAAAACGTAGGAAAAAGCTTTAAAGGCCAATAAAATTGCAAGGACTTTATACAAGAAGTAGTTCGTGATTCCTTACTTAAAATGTTTGAGACCCCAAAAAACGGAATTGGCCTTGAAAGAAGTATATGAGAAGAATCGTAGGCTACGCTCGGGAGCAAGGCTATCGCTCAAATGTATCCTATTTAGGTTCTATTGGTCTGAGATGATGGCTGATGACAAAGATAATGAGAATAAAATATGACAGATACCTCAATCACGCTCATAGACAACGCCCAAAGGTAGTTCCTGATAATAATCATAAGTTACTTCACGATTTGGATTGAGGCTAATCACATAGCTATAATAACCACCAAGCAAGTAACACAATTCTCGTGAGAAAGTGTGATACACGAATATGGACTTCCACGAATGCTAGTGACGGATGATGGACAACAATTCAACAACAAGGATTTCAAAAAAGAACAAACAATTATGAGGAGAATAACCGTGATTCCTACTTAATGCTTATCCAAATTGAATGAGCAAGCTGAGGCGACCATGTGAATATTCCTTGATGGACTGAAGAAGAGGACTAGATATTCGAGAAATGCTTCGGCGAACTATCTACTTCCCATATCATGGGTGAATCGTGCCACTTACAAAGTAAATGCAGGAGATATGTCATTCTTGTTAACCTACAAAGCTAAGATTGGGATTCCCTTTGGAATCACTCTATCCCAAGAGTTGAGGCCTTTGAGTGCGAGAAGAATGAAGAAGACATGACACATGCTCTAAATTTGATTAAGCCAACATCAGGATTGTTGAGGATCGAAAATGACTTTCTTATAACGCAAGAAGTAAAAAATGATTTTATTGACAAGGGGTATAACTCCTCAGAAAGATTAATGCACCTGGAATTTGGCAGAAAGAAAAGTCGAATCCCAGGTTCCAAAAGGCCGCATCTTGTCAAGAACATAATGAGGATGAGGCTCCTACAAGCTTGAAAATGTTTTAAAAAAATGAGTTATTTAGACTTGACACACTTTAAACCTCAAGGTTTAAGTAAATCGAGCATCCAAGTAGGTCATTGCACTTAGTCAGTTGAACTAGCAATAAGGATCATAGATATCACATCCTACCAAATAGAATGCTCGTAGAGGCCACATTCTATTTAATTGAAGGCCCTGAGAAGGCACGATCGTCCAAGCGAATGCTCATCGAGCCATAATTCCATCAAATTAAAGGACGAAGGATTGCATGTGGCAAGAAGAGAACTCTATTATAAGTTAGAGCCCAGTATAGGCTTCAATTTGATAAATTATAAGCTCAAATCGGGACAACGAGAAAAAAGTTATGGCTGTTGAAAGGCTTGTAACTCGTAATTCGAGATTCCCGATCTAAAGATTTAGGATTTGGGGTATAACGGATCAGAATCCTGGTCCAATGGATCAGGAGTCCCGATCTAAAGGTATATGATTCGGGTTCTAAGGGGTCAGGATTCTTGATCAAAAAAGCCCATGATAAGAGCGTTGAAAAGGCCCATAATTTGGTCAGGATTCCTGACCAAAAAAGTCGTCGATCAAAGTGCACAAATGGAAAAACCTCTACAATTCGATCAGAATCTCGTTCTAACTAGGGGAATGTATGGGCCGATTTGGCTCAGTTTTCGGCTAAAATCGAAATCGCAACTATTTATCTTCGATTTCTAAAATCGAAAACCGCAACCACCGATTCGAATTCGATGTCTCTTTATAAGATTCAGTTGTAATCGGCTCAGTTTCAATTACGAAATCGGATGAAATAAAACTAAGAAAAAAATATTTTATTCTAGTAAAATTATACAGTACTTTAAACGTTGATGATAGTTAGCGCTAATGTTTAAGAAAATAAAAAACTGAAAAGAGTAACGATGGGTGTTGAAGCGTGCAAGTTTCCAGTGACCTTGCTGAATATTGTAATTCAGTTGAAAATAAGCTTGGTAACCTTAGCTGATAGTTTTTGCTGGATAAAAGAAATTAGATTCATAGTACAACATATATATTTAATCATAGTTGTTTATGAAGTTGCGTAAACATAGCAACTAAACATGGTTGCCAAGTTTACATTATGGTACTACATTAGTGTACTGAAAGAAAACAGAATAGTAAAATGCAATGTATTTTTATATGTTATATATATATATATATATTTAAAGAAAATCAGTATAAATTATTAAAAATAAGGTAATTTATTTAATTGATTTAATATTATTTTGATTCGGTTAGATACTATAACCGGAATCGCAATATTTAGATCGGTTCTAATTTTTGTTTTTTGATTACGGTTTTGGTTCGATTTTATTCGGCTCGATTTCTCCGATTTTTATCGGTTTTGGTTCGAATTCGATTTTTTTGCTCAGTCATAGTTCTAACGGGTTAGGATGCAATTAGAATTAAAAATAATTTTTTCGACCAAGATTCTGGTCGTGAATGATTTTGGTCGAATTTACCACGACCAGAGCTAATCAGCCCATAATTCGATCAGGGCTGGTCGAAGTCGAGGAGAAAACATGTTTAAGTTTATACGACTGAGATCCCCTCTACCATAAATGTATTTGTTATTTTAATAAATAATAATAATTAAGGAAAATATTATTAGTAATAATAATATTAAAATCCAGATTGGATTTCATTCAATATTTTTTAACCTAATTTGGGCTATTATTCGGAAAAATTTATTCGAGATGAATTTTATTCGTGATTTTTTAACACGTTTGGGCTATTATTTGTAAAACAATTATCTGAGTTGAATTTTATTCTAGAATTTTTAACTCGGTTTGGGCTATCATTCAGAAAATATTTTATCCGAATAGATAATAAAATATTTATCTAAGTTGGACACTCGTGATTAATTATTCAAAATATTAAATGAAATAAATATTATTATTTTACAATATAATATTAAAAAAAGTGAAGTGAAAAAATTAATTATGTATTTTCGAGCAGAATCCTAGTAAAAAAGAATCATGTTCAAAATCTCCCCGAGCAGAGCAAGTAATGCCCATAATTCAACCACGTCTGGTTGTGGGTGAGGAACGAGTAATGGCAAAGTGTAATTTGGTACCCCAATTTATACGCACTTACAAACTTGCCTTTGAAATTTCAAAGCTGAAAACTAACTTTTGAAGTTTTTCAAAGCTGACAAACCGGCCCCCGAAGTTTATAGGTAACAAATTTGATCTGAAATTCTGAAATTTTGCAAAAAAGTTTCCGTGAAATTACAAAATACCTATTGGTACAAAATAATTTCTAAAATATTAAGAAAAATTACAAAAAGAGTTTTTTTATACAACATTAATTCCTAAAATAGTAGAAAAATACGAAAAAAAATCATAAGAATAAAAAAAATACTTGGAGGTAAGAAAAAATTCATGTAGGTACGGAATTAATCCTAAATATTAGGAAAAAATGTGAAAATATTCGGATATACGGAAAAATTCCTAAAATATTAGAAAAAAATTACGAAAAGTACCTGGATGTACAAAGCAATTCAAAAAATATTTGGAAAAAAATTAAAAAAAACACATTGAATGAAATAATTCCCGAAAATTAAGGAAAAAAACTCCGAAAATTCCCATAAATAGAAATTGGTACAAAAATATATGAAAAATTATAAAAAAAAATCCAGAAAAAGTGTATATTAAGCCAAGGGCTCGGCAAAGGCTAGCTGTTGTAACTGTGTACTTCGCTCCACACTTTACGCTAGAAAACGATACCCCGATAGGACAAAAGAAAACTTAACTTATACGAAATATCGAGTATGTCTCTTACAAATTGTGGGCAAATGATTAGGGTAAAAAATTACCCTAATGAATGTATTAACGTTGCAATAATTAAACCTGGT
>NW_027419378.1:0-42689 GCF_009905375.1 Apium graveolens
CAGCTTTGTTCTTTTCATTTCCCATTTGAGATGTCTTTGAAGTTTTAAATCTTGACAAATCTTTAGGCCTTCTCATTGTGTTTGGCTTATGAGTTGGCCATATGTCAGGTTTTTGTAAGGTATCGGGCTTCCGTGTTCAGTTATTAAAGAAGTTCTAACTCTTTCACCGAGTAAGGTTGGAAGTCCGGCTAAAATTTTTCCTTCCAATTTGCATGATTCGAGTCTTCTCTAAGCATGACTCTGGTAAGGAAAGTAGTTTATATCTTTGGAAATCACTAAGTTTTTTACATTTCAAATTATGTAAAAGCTCAGCATTCTTATCTCTCAGGTGAGAAGGGTCACCAATGAAGTGGTGTGTTATGACTAAAATAAGTTATGCTACTGCTCCTTTGATAGGGTTTCCTTGTTCATCTGAAATGGGTTTTCCCTCTTCATCTTCTCTAATGGAATTTAAGATTTCATGATTTTCAGGGGTAAGGTGATACTCCCACCAACCTTTTAATTGGCCAGAGAACCCTGCTATGATTAATTCAGCTATAGCTTTGTCTGGGGTTCCTATTTGGGTTGTATAAGCATTGGCTGCCATGGTCAATTGTTGTAAATGATTTAAAATGTTTATTCAGACATTCCGTCTATATTCCATTCATAAACAAAGGATGCATTGAATTTAGACCGGGTAAAATTTCAGGTCTATTTTCAATTCCAATGTCTGGGGCTGTAAATTTTGGAATCATTTCTCGGAGGCCATGAACTTGGGGTATTTCATTTGTGAAAGCATCTTCATCTGAGTCATGATGTATGATATTCAGTTGTTTAGATGAAACACTGTCACCACCTATTTGGTTGTGGCAGAGGAGGCTTCATCTGCTAAGATGGTATTTAATGGCTTTAACGAATTCTAGTCTATTTGTTTGAATTCGTTGTTGGCTTTGTCTAGAAACTTGGTATGGTTTAAAGATGGGTTCTTGGTTATTAATACTTTTGGTGAAATCTATTGTTTTTTGAATTCGGTCTTCTATTCGGTTTAGTTGACTTCCTATGCTATTTAGGCGGGTGTTTGTAATTAACAGCAAGGATTGTATTCCTAGTATTTTTAGTATGTCATCATCTGGTCTCTTGATGGGGTGTGCCTCAATTTTTTCACTATAAACTGTTAGTGTAACATTTCTAAAAGGTGGGTGGTGTGATTCTATTGTTCCGCTACTTGTTTCCCATTGTTTCTATTTTTGGCTCATGCTACGAGTGATGGGGTTTAGGTAATTTATGAATGTGAAGAATAAATTTTGGTCAGAGGAGTAAATTTCCAACCAATCAAAGAATAACATTTGGATTTTGTTTTGGTTGAGAAATTCATAATAAATTTCTTGAAGTTGTGTCTTTTGTTCTTTGAAGTTGGTAAAAAACCAATTTCTTTTTTCAGTATTTTAGGGAGAGTAGAACTCTTCACGAAGAAAAGTTTTATTGATTTGAAATTCTATTTCAATCACATTTAGCTCACTTGGCATTCCCATATTCTCAGTTATAGCAGAGAAGATTGGGGATGTTGGTGATGAAGGGGAAACCATGTTTTGGTTTGGTGGTAATTGACTTTGTTTATAGAAACGGTGAGGTATATTGGAAGAATAATGCACACCACCCATAGAGGTATTGGGTGTATCTGATGTAGAGTATCTTGCTCTTGAGGAAGTGTTAATGATAGAAGGGATTTGAAAAATCCTTCCTAAATTTAAGGTTCTTGAGGAAGCATTAGAATATCGAGAACTAATAAAAGGGGCTCGGGATGATCGATCAAAAGCAAGAGTGACTCTTCCATTATCATCTTGGTGAACTTGGTGTATTTGTGTTTGGTTATAATCTTTCCGGTAATCTAGGGCGAGCTACTCCTTCTAAAACCCATTCAGTGGGAAGGGAAATGTCATGCCATTTTATGGATCAAGGAATGACTGTGTTAGACCTTGAAAGGTCAGTTTGAAAAAGGATGGTTTCTCCTTTGACAAAAGCATTTTTATGCCCATCATCACCAATGGACATTATTGCTTTGTAATGAATTCAAAAGATTAAAGCAACCGGAATTGATCCTTCTAACATTTTATAGTTGTGAGTTTTAACTTTGAGTGTCATGCTATGGATAACATTCCTGTCTTTAAGAAAAATGGATAAATTTGGATAGCAACTAAAAGAGATGGGTCCCTTACATAGACTTGATTCTATGGAACTTAACAGAGAGTCATTGAACTAAGAAATCTAACATCTCTTAAAAAGGCTAATATTGAGGTGTCTAATCCTTCTTTGGTTAAGGGCTTAATTCCTACTTGGACTAAACTTATATGGATGTAATTGTATGATTTTGCTAGTTTTTCTAGGGAACTTTTGGTGAAAAGGTGAATTGTTTCGAATGATTTTGATAGGTGTATGTCCCTTTCTTCGATTTTGATGGAAGAACTTGAACTATACCATTTTGTATCATAAACTTGGCTTTTTGGGATTTTTGGGATGTCCCAACCTCTATTTCTTTTTGGAGGTTTTCGAGGTTAGTTTCCTCACTATGTGTAATATTTCTTGAGTCTGACGTACTAGTGGAAGAGTTTGAAAAAGATGTAGTTCTGTAGAATACAAATCCATGTTCTAGGTTCAAAAACGTAGACTAAGCTTTTGCTTACAATCCTAGAGAAAACGGGTTTACTGCCTCCTATATATATTTATATATATATGTATGTATGTATGGTGTATCAGCTGGTAAGCTAAAAAATAAATCACCTTTTACAATTGATATATTTTCATTCTTTTTATTCATAAGCAATAAGTTTTGTCCCAAAATAGTAAAAAGATTTGATTTGTATTCAAACCCCCTTTTACAAATTACCATAGTTAATTATTGGATTATAACATTCCTTTTACACAAATAATTTGACATAAAAATACCATGTTGGGTTTCTTTTGGAGTACAATCTCCTTAAAGAATTATAAAGCCCATGTTAATTCCAGCTGATAATGCTAAGCGAGAACTTACACGGGTACTCGGCTCCTGTACATTTTTTAAGAATAAAATATTATTTTGGCTTACTTGTTTAATGCTCAAGTTCACATCTTCATCAATGTCCAATATGACTTTAGTGGTAAGGCCCATTTGGTTATCCAAGCCTAATCCTCCATGAGTTATGTATTTTTTGCATTTTATGAAACTTAGGATTTCTCCCACATTTGTAGGCGAGATTCCTTGCACTTGTGTTTTATATATTATTTATCCTTGTAATCCCGCTTTTTTAACTATTTTTGAATCCATTAAGTCCAAAAGCCCCTCTGTTGCCAACTACCTCCAGTTGATTACTTTGTTGAGCCTCGTCCAGGGCCCATATGGTTCTAGTATATATGTATCTGATGTTTCAAACACTTTACTAAATAATTTTAGAGCCTAATATTCCATAAATGAAACAAAATTTAGGGATGTTCTAATACTTGATTGATATACCATACCAATCTTTTGTTGCCTTGTTGATCTTCACTCTTAATTTAAAAGATGTTGTAATATCCATAGTGACTTAATATTTATAGTGACTCTGACTAGAAAGTAATATCTCCAAGGAACTTCAACAAACTTGCTCAAACATGAAGATTATACCTCTCAATATTATTTCCAAACTCTATGATTATTTTTTTGGTCATCAAGCCAACTTTAAGATCATAAAATTGGACCCATAAATACATATAGTTCAACTAGAGTGTACCAGGTAGGGCTGGGTCCATCTTGGACCAAAGTATTTGTTGAAGAGATAATGATAACCTTACTTAATGATATAGATATTAACAAAATGAGTGAATAAAAAGAGGAAAAAAAGACAATCAAAATAGGTCACACAACTTCACTTACTATAACTTTTATTAATAATAGTATTACTCACCTCATATGGCTTTGTTGAGCCATGTCGTCTAATTGAAGCTGAAAAATGTCATATTTTTTATTTTACAAAAAGATTAAAGATGGAACTCTCTTAATGTGATATTTCAAAACATATTAAACTACACTACAAATCAAATAAATTTGATTTGATTTTGAAATCTATCAAAGTCGATAATATTTTCTAATACCCTCAAATATTTAACAAATTATTGATAATGAATGTGTGAAATCTTAAGGTTTTAATAGACTATTTTTGAAATTTGAGTCGAATATCTTTAGATTTGAATGAATTGGTTAAATTTATTTTTATTCATTTTTAAAAATTCAAATGGAAAAAAATAAAATTTTAAGATATTATTTTAAAATCCAATTGATCCTCAAAATTTTTAAAATATGTAAACTAATATAATTACATACAATTTAAAAGATTTTACAAATTTATTGTGATTACACCCCTTTAATATAAACTGATACTCCTCCAATTTTTCTATATCCAAGTAACTCTTACATATTTAATTTTTCATTAATTTATATTTATATTTTAATTTTTATTCATTTTAATTATAATTTATATTTTTTATTTAATTTATTCTATTTGAGCACTATTCATATTTTAATTTATTTATTTATTTTAATTTATATTTATATTTATTTGAGCACTATTTATATTTTATGTTATTTTAATTTTAATTTATATTTTTATTTCATTAATTTTATTTTATACTTTATTTTATTTAATTTTAATTTATATTTTTCCTTTTAATTTTTTTCTAATGTAAGCACTATTCTATAGATACATATTAAAATTTGAATTTCACGTATTATATTTTTATATCTTTTATTTAACAAATATTCTTTTTGGGTATCAAAGAGTGTAGATAAGTGATATTTTTTTGTGTTAATAGGCTAAAAATGGCAATATTATGATTTTGTTACATGTTTTGTATCATTTTACCTAAACTAGTTATTTGTAATAATATTTGTGGTGTTTGTTAAAAGTCTTAAGAAAAAAAATTGAGTAAAAATATCAATATAAAATGTTGCAATCCATGATCTTACAACAATGTTTGTCTTTTTATAACTAAAACTTTTATTACTTATCCTCGATTTAAAAGTTACAATATAGCATGTGTTTGTAATAGGCAAATTACAGTCAACACGTGTCTTATCACCAAGTCTTGTCCAGGTGATGATATATGTTTTAAAGTTTTTTGTTCAACGATCCAACCATACCGATACCGATGATACCTACTAATTTTTGAGATGTCTAATTCTTTAAAAAAAAAATTAGATTTTATATCGTGTATTTTATAATAGTCAAATTACGGTCAACGTCGGTTCTATAACCAACTCTTGTCCCGAGTGGAGAATCCTATTTTTTTTTAAAATTCTTGTTCAACAATCAAACTGTAGGGATGATGTTACCTACTAATTTTAGAGATGTATAATTGTTTTTTAAAAAAAATTAGATTTCATATCGTGTATTTTTATAAAAGTCAAATTACAACCAACACGGGTTCCTTTTACAAAGTCTTGTACCGGGTGGTGATTCTATTTTTTTTAAATTATTGTTCGACGATCCCAACCGTACGGATGATGTTACCTACTAATTTTAGAGATGTATAATTTTTTTTTAAAAAAATGGATTTTATATCGTCTGTTTTATAATAGTCAAATTACGGTCAACACGGGTTCATGTTGCCAAGTCTTCTCCCGGGCGGTGATTCTATTTTTTAAATTCTTTTTTGATGATCCAACCCTACGGATGATGTCACCTACTAATTTTAGAGATGTATAATTTTTTTTAAAAACATTATATTTTATATCGTGTGTTTTATATTAGTCAAATTATGGTCAACACGGGTTCCTATTACCAAGTCTTGTACCGGGTGGTGATTCTATTTTTAAAAATTCTTGTTCGACGATCACCATACGGATATTGTTACCTACTAATTTTAGAGATGTACAATTTTTTTAAGGACGTGTATTTTTTTAAAAAAATTATACGAATAATTGCTCCTATTGAATTTACAGACGTTATTTTTTTAAAAAAAAATTTTGATTATATACAGTGTTTCTTTTTAATAGTAAATTCTGATTATATACAGTGTGACTTTTTAATAGTAAACCATGTAGTATCGATTGATTTTATCATTATCATGTTATTTGACATTATTTACATTAGTTGTACAATTTTATTATAATATTGAATTTTTTTAATATTTAATAAAAAAATGAAAAATTAATTAAAAGAAATTTAGACACAGATTTGCAGAGTTCCCGAAGCCAAATATTTGGGCGGGCTATTTTCCCCCCTTAACGAAAAATTGGGCGGACTATTTGCCCCAATTGAAATTTTAACCAAACTTGAATTTCCCCCAAATATCACTTTCTCACCTGCTATCTCTCAAGATAAGCCGCCTCCAATTATTTCTTTCTTAGTGTCACACTTACACCTTCACATCACGAGCCCTAGCCAACGCATCTCTGCATGGGTGCTTATCTCGCCGTCAGAGAAGACAGTGTCGTCAGTGTCGTAGTCCGAGTTTAGTTTCTAGGACCAGTTTGTACATTCGGGCTTGAGATCGATGGGGGATGACGAAATTACTTCGCTGAAGATGGAGGATATGGTTATATTAAGGCAGAAGCTCGATTCGCTCTATTAGCTTTCAATCTCTGAAAGCTTGTTGTTGTTAATACTAATTTTCTGTACTTATATATTGTATGTGTATGAGTTGTTGAAAAAAGATCAGGAATAGATCAAGTTTATGTGTGTATGTTTGTACGAGAATAAAATATATTTTATTTTATCATGAATTAATATATTTTGATTTTAATGGTGGTTTGATATGAATTGTGCAGGTGAGCTTTTCGCTTTGGTTGTTAGTGTTTTGTTGGTGGTATTCTTTAAGGGCCAAGGCTTTAGTGAATCAGGTTTTTTTTGGTCTTTTATAATTTTATGCATTTAGTGGTTCATTTTGTTTCTATTTTTTCCTAATTGAGACATTTATGCATATGGTTGAAAGAATTGTTCCAATGAAATTTGTGAATGTTCGATTTCAAAATAATTATAATCACAAGAACTATCATTTTAATATTATTTTTAAGGAATACATAGGACTCTCTTAGAGTCTATCTTAATGGATTTTGGTTAGAAAGCCACATTTGGTGAACTTTGTGTTGTGTCTTGTATTTCAAATGGATACAGTAAAAATTTAAAATATTATTAAAATCCCAGTGATCCTCAAAATTTCAAATTTAAAATTATATAATTACATAATTTGAAAAGATGTTCAAATTTATTGAGGAATACACTTTTTTAATATAAACTAATACCCCATTTTTTCTATATCCAAGTAAAACTTAAAAAATTTAAATGAAAATATATTTAACTCTAAAATTAATTGAGTAATAACAACCGAGAGACTAATTTATACTTTTTCATTTTAATTTATTTATATTTGAGTATTGTTCTATATTAATATATATTAAAATTTAATTTCACTAATTATATTTTTATAGCTTTCATTTCAAAATATTTTTTTAGGGTATGAGAGAGGTATAAAAGTGCTTTCCTTGATGATATTTTTTCTGTGAGTGGGATAACATATTAAGATTTATTTAACTCTTTTATATCATATCTACCAACAATATTTGTAATACTAGTTGTGATGTATGTTAAAATTCTTAGTAAACAGAATTGAGAAAAAATACTAATAAAAAAATGTTATGATGCATGTTCTTACAACAATATTGTCTTTTTATAACTAAATATTTACTACTTATTCTGAATTTGGAAGTTACAATTTAACTAAAACATAAATAAATGGAATCACTAGGAAATCATTATCTAACTAGCTCTTGCAGTTGATGTGTTGTTGTCAAGCTCCTTGTCACCATGTTTTCTAATAGTAATGCTTCTTAATACCTCTCACACTCTTAATACCTCTCACAGGGCATGTTGTGTGTTTTTTAGGTGTGCCTGCAGGTTCTTCAATGTGCCCTACTTTCCTTCCCCTAATTTGTTGGACAAGTTTTATCATAGAATTCCAGCACCCTCATCATATGAAATGTTGAATATTGTTCATAATCATTCCAATATAGGCAGGAGAAAGGTAATGGCCACTGAAAAGGAGTACATGTGGCTGAATCTTACTGTATCTTTCCTGTGTTGCTATCATTTCCCACGCTCAGTTTCGGAATTGCTTCACTACTCTCCTTGATAACTCCTGGTGGCGGGGCTGCTCCTTCGACGCCGTCCTGGATCCTTCGCCGCTGTAGAGGTGTAGCTGTGGTTGGGTTCCTACAAAACAACACCGGAAAGGGGTTGGAGTCCGCGGCGCCTACCGGCGTGAGAGTAAGAACTAGCTTTTTGGGAAGATGAAGATAAATATAAATGTAAGGTTGCTGTGTGTGTATATGAGTGTGAGAGAGTGATTAACCCCAAAACCACACATTCTCGGAGCTATTTATAGCCCAAGGGTAGGATTTGGGGTTGGTACCTTTAGATCATAGCCACTGGTTCTAGGAGCGGAGGACACCTTGGCTGGAGTGGATGCTTTACACGTGTCAGTGCGGGACTGGCCGAGGAATGTTCTGAGGATCCTCTGACACGTGCCTTGATTACTCCCATGATTGATGTGTGGCAGTTTGTCCCCGTCATGTGCCTGGGCCAACGTCTCACGTGCTGGGATTTATCAAGGTTATGCTTGCAGGACTGAGGTGGTTAGGAGTGGTAGGTGCAGGGACTACTCCTTCCAGGAGCTGCGTTGAGTCAGGGGCCTAGGAGTAGCCCTCCCAGGAGCTGTATGGAGTTAGGGGCTTAGGAGTAGTCCTTCCAGGAGCTTGTATGAGGTTAGGGCTTAGGAGTAGTCCTTCCATGGAGCTGTATGGAGTTAGGAGCTTAGGAGTAGTCCTACCAGGAGCTATATGTACTATCATGTGCCCCCACTCCTTATACGGATTTTCTGGATGGGGGAGTGAATTTGTGTTTGTCTATATAACGTGAGCTTCTGATTATCGTGTTAGAAGAATTTGGGCTTTTCTTGCTCCCCAGTCGGATTTCGATTAGTTCAGCGAATCAGGACTAAGGTGGTGTGCCTTGTCAGGAGTTGAGATTTTCTTGCCTCCCAGTCCGGATTGTACAGAGTTCGGCGAATCAGGACTAAGGTAGTTGTCCTGTATAGGAAGTTGAGCATTTCTTTCCCCCCAGTCCGGATTACGCTGAGTTCGGCGAATCAGGCTTAAGGTGGTTGTCCTTGCAGGAGTTGAGCTTTTCTGGGCCCCCAGTCCGGATTGCGCTGAGTTCGGCGAATCAGGACAAAGGTGGTTGTCCTTGTCAGGAGTGAGCTTTTCTTTGACCCCCAGTCCGGATTACGCTGAGTTCAACGAATCAGGACTAAGGTGGTTGTCCTTGTCAGGAGTTGAGCTTTTCTTGCCCCCAGTCCGGATTACGTTGAGTTCGGCGAATCAGAACTAAGGTGGTTGTCCTTGTCAGGAGTTGAACTTTCTTGCGTCCAGACCACACTGCGTTGAGTTCTTGCGAATCAGGACTAGGTGGTTGTCTTTGGCAGGAGTTGAGTTTTTCTTGTCCCCCAGTCCGGATTTCATTGAGTTCTGCGAATCAGGACTAAGGTGGTTGTGTTTAGAAGGAGTTGAGCTTTTCTTGTCCCCCAGTCCGGATTGCATTGAGTTCTGCGAATCAGGACTAAGGTGGGTGTCTTTAGCAGGAGTTGAGCTTTCTTGCCCCCAGTCCGGATTGCGTTGAGTTCTGCGAATAAGGACTAAGGTTGTTGTCTTTGGCAGGAGTTGAGTTTTTCTTGTCGCCAGTCCGGATTGCGTTGAGTTCTGTGAATTAGGACTAAGGTGGTTGTCTTTAGCAAGGACTTGAGCTTTCTTGCCCCCCAGTCCGGATTGCATTGAGTTCTGCGAATCAGGACTAAGGTGGTTATCTTAGAAGGAGGTGAGCTTTTCTTGCCCCAGTCTGGATTGCGTTAAGTTCTGCGAATCGGGACTAAGGTGGTTGTCTTTGGCATGAGTTGAGTTTTTCTTGTCCCCCAGTTCCGGATTTTGTTGAGTTCTGCGAATCAGGACTAAGGTGGTTGTCTTTAGCAGGAGTTGAGCTTTTCTTGCCCCTCAGTCCGGATTGCATTGAGTTCTGCGAATCAGGACTAAGGTGGTTATCTTTAGTAGGAGTTGAGCTCTTCTTGCCCCCCAGTCCAGATTGCATTGAGTTCTGCGAATCGGGACTAAGGTGGTTGTATTTGGCAGGAGTTGAGTTTTTCTTGTCCCCCAGTCCGGATTGTGTTGAGCTTCTGCAAATCAGGACTAAGATGGTTGTCTTTAGCAGGAGTTGAGCTTTTCTTGCCCCCCCAGTCCGGATTGCATTGAGTTTTGCGAATCAGGACTAAGGTGGTTGTCTTTAGCAGGAGTCGAGCTTTTCTTACCCCCCCAGTCTGGATTGCTGAGTGAGAAGGAGTTCAGACTTGGAAGTTGAAACGGTTTTTGGGGGTTTTCCCCCCCAATTATTTGAATTATTACAGCTGTAAGGATATGGAGAGATGTTCCGTAATAATTAATCTTTAATAATTACTCCTTATGATGGTCGGCTAGGATTGTGCCACGTGGCATTGTTATTGGATTTTTTTACTGCCTCTATAAAAGGAGGGGCTGCCCTCTTTCTTAGTTTTTACTTTTTTTCATCTTCGCTTCTCAATTTTCTCTCTTTTCTCTGGAGTTTTTCCGTCGGGATTTTTACTTGGTCCGGTCTTCTCCAATCTCTGTACTCTCTTCATTTGTAAGTTTCCTTTCTTATTCTCTTTGTTTGCTCCTTTCTTTAGTTTATTTCTGATTGGGTTTGTGTTTCTTCTATATTGCTTGTATGCTTTTATGTTTAGTTTTTGGTTTAATTTTTGTGTATATCTGTAAGTATACGGTTTTTTGGCATATTTTGGTGTTTTGATTTTGGTTGATAGTGTTTCTGGAATTAGGGTTTTTCGTTAGGGTCCAGGACTTATGTATCTAGTTCGGACTAATAGGCTAGGATTGTATATTTACCTTCGGGGGTTTCCAGTCCGGGGCGACTGTTTAGTTTTGTATTTTGGATTGTGTCGCCTGACTGTTCACTTTTAACTTGTAATAAAATTGAATCATAGGGTAGTCCGGACCATGTAGCTTTCAAGATAAACAAACTGTAGGATTTTAGACTAACCTTTGTAATTGTTTTTAGGTTTATGGTCCGGACTAAAGCTCTGGCCAAGGCCTACATAACTTGCTATCCGGGGCCGTTAGTTCGGATTCTGAGTCTTCTGGTAATTCTGAACGAGTTGAAATGGGGAAGAAAGCCTCTACTTCGGACTGTGAGGCCATAACGAAGCTTTCAGTTGCCAAGATCTCTTCCAGGAAGGTACCTTGTAGTCCGGAGGGGCTGTTGGGTGGAGAATCTCAGATATTTCATTACTAAGAGTGAGGAGATAGAGGATAGCTTTATTATAGGAGCATTAGGTCCGGATATGCAAGATAGCAAAATACTGGTCCGGGACATTACGATAGGGAAGCGTTTGATAGGAAGTTTGTGAATAGCATAGTGGCTAAGGAGCACTATGAGCTAAAGAATGAGTATGCTGTGCTAGATCATGAAGCTCAAGATTCTGCAGTCCGGGGTGCTTTTCAGTTGGATCACCGGATTGAGTGGAGGTGGCCGACTCGGGACGAAAGGGCTCATCACAGGCCGGCTGATGGATTCGTTCCAGTGTGGTTGGAGCATCTTCGGTCTGGATGGAATCTACACTGGCATCTGTTCCTAAAGCATTTGTGCAAGTACGTATACAAGATTTTTCTAATGCAAATAACACCTAATGGAATAAAGTGGATGAGTTGGTTCATTGCTACTTGCAACCAATTTAAAGTTCAGCCCACGTTCAAGCTGTGGCATCCCATATTTCACTTGGTCCGGTTCCAGCCAGTTCCCTTTATATGAACTTCGGTTTCGGGCTCCGGAGTGCGGCTACTGTGGCTCTTACAGGCCTGTTATTCAACAATCTTCGCTGAAGTATTAGAATGGGGAGTTGATCATGCTCCGGGGTTTAGACTTATACTATCTCCCCCATATGGCTTCTGAAGGGGTCCGGACTCGCTTCCGTAGGGATTTGCTCCGGGGTGATTCCATCCGGTTAATTTTTGCCTTTTGTGAATCTCTGGGTTTTCAAATGACCCGAGATTCTTTTAGGAATCACAGAACTTTGCCTAGGCTAGGCTGTAAGTAGTTTTCTTTTCTGTCCGGACCTCTCATATGTTTCCTATTTGCTTTCATATGCTTTTGTTGTTTAATGGCTTTGACTTGTGGTTTTTTTTTGTTTCTTGCAAGGTTTGCCACATTATAATTAGGATATGTCGTCTTCTGCGTACAGCGATGCGTTGAAAGGAGTAGGAAGGCTTCAAGTTGCCTAAGAAGAATGCTGCTTGCTGGGTCCGGATCTAACGCCTCGGCTGAGGAGGGATCCCAGAGCAATGCGATTCCAAATCCGGAGCCTGAAGTTGCTGTTGATCATCCTGGTCCGGAGCTGGATGCTGAAGTTGAGATTGGAGATGAGTTTGCTAATTTGGAGGGACCTTGGTCCTATAGGCGAGGCTCCGGGGTGGAGATTCTGGGAGGAGGAGGAAGAGGCTTCGCACCCTTGGAAGTAAGCCTCCCCGGGCCGAAAACTTTGAAGCTGGTTCCGGGCCCGGGGCTGGCAAGGGGAAAAATATTGAAGGAGAGGGTCCGGATGTAAGTGGTCCGGGGCTGGAGGAAAAGTCGCTCGCTTCATGGCCGGGATTCCTACTCAAACTGAGTGGGGGAGGATGAATGAGTCCAGGATTCAGATGTGACTATGAAGGAGTGTTCCCGGCTCTGGGTCAGGTATTTCTTCTTTTCGTTCTTGTTCTTGTGTTGTTTTGCCTTAGAATATTTTTCTAAGTTTATCTGTTTTTTGCACCTTGGTGGGTATATGGCCGGATCGCCTCTCTTGCATACAAAGAGCTCAAAGGTTTCCGGACTGCTGTTGGTGATAAGGATGCTGAGAGTAGCTGGCTCCGGGACCAGATCATCGTGAAGGATAATTCTTTGTCCGGGTTGAACAAGCACCCGAATGAAGTGACTATCGGGGCTGTCAATGCTGAGAAGGAGGTTTCTGACTTGAAATCTGAATTAGCTGAACTCTGGAGGCAGATGTTTGCTGTGCGTCCGGAGGCTGAGGTTATAGACGAGTTTAAAAGATCTGAGGAGTACGATAGAGCCCTTCCCAATGCTGGTGCTCCGGAGATAGCTCGGTGCTGGTTGATTGCTGAAAGGCATATCAAGACCAATCCGAATGCCGATTGGGAGAGCTTCGTCTCTGAGTTTATTAAGGCCAAGGAAGATATTGAGCTCGGATTAGGGGAACCGGAGCCATTCGATTGCCCTGTCCCAGCTTCCTTCCTTCCAGTGCTCCAGACTCTTGACTTTATTTTTATGAACTTGCTATTTGTCGAAGAATTTGATACATTTTATTCTTGTAATATTCGTTCTTTGCTCCGGGCTCGTTTGAGTCCGGTGAATCTCTAATATTTGCTTTCCTTGCTGTTATTTTAACTCTGATCTGTAGTTTGTTTTGCCTTAGAATATTTTTCCAAGTAAAATTTATTGCTCTAGTCCTGACTAACCTTCTTGTCCGACTAGTAGAGGCCTTTTAGTTAGAAAATTAATTCTAAGTAAAAGTGGTTACTCTAGTCCTGACTAATAGCTTGTCCGGACTAGTGGTTGCTTTTAGTTAGAAAATTAATTCTAAGTAAAAATTGGTTGCTCTAGTCCTGACTAATAGCTTGTCCGGACTGGTGGGTTGCTTTAAGTTAGAAAATAATTCTAAGTAAAAATTGGTTTGCTCTAGTCCTGACTAATAGCTTGTCCGGACTAGTGGTTGCTTTAACTTAGAAAATTAATTCTAAGTAAAAATTGGTTGCTCTTGTCCTGTCTAATAGTTTGTCCGGACTAGTGGTTGCTTTTAGTTAGAAAATTAATTCTAAGTAAAAATTGGTTGCTCTAGGTCCTGACTAATAGCTTGTCCGGACTAGTGGTTGCTTTTAGTTAGAAAATTAATTCTAAGTAAAAATTGGTTGCTCTAGTCCTGACTAATAGCTTGTCCGGACTAGTGGTGGCTTTTAGTTAGAAAATTAATTCTAATTAAAAAATTGATTGCTCTTATCCTGACTAATAGCTTGTTGCTCTAGTCCTGACTAATAGCTTTTCCCGTGCACTAGTGGTTGTTTTTAGTTAGAAAATTAATTCTAAGTAAAAATTGGTTGCTCTAGTCCTGACTATAGCTTGTCCGGACTAGTGGTTGTTAATGAAAAATATGCAAATTAAAGAAAAAGCTTTTCATTGATCATTCATACAAGATAAAAGGAGAAACAAATTGGTTGCTTGCCATATTGGCTACAAGTTTTTTGGTTACTTTGTTTGCTTTACTACTGGTAGAATTCCTTAGCCTTAGTCCATGCCAAGTGTTTGGGACTTCTGAGCCATCCATGTTCAGGAGCTTGTAGGTTTCTGGCCTGAGGACTTCTTTGATTTTGTATGGTCCTTCCCATTTGAGAATTAACTTTCCGGTGTTTGTGGGATCTGATGCTTCAGTGTCTCGAAGAACTAAGTCTCCAACTTGGAAGTTTTTTGACTCTTGACTTCTTACTGAAGTGCTCTCTTGTTTCTCCTTGCATTTTTCCATCCTTTCTACAGCCTGGTCCCGGACCTCATCAATTAGTTCCATGTTTGTTTTGAGTCCTTCTTTATTTGCTTCTTCTTCAAAGTTTATTGCTCGGTGGGAAGGAGAGCCCATTTCAATAGGCAGCATTGCTTCTGTTCCATAAGTTAGTTTGAATGGAGTTTCTCCGGTGTTTGTCCTTGGGCTTGTCCTGTAGGACCAAAGTACGCTTGGTAGTTCTTCTGGCCACTTGCTTTTGCATTTCTTTGAGTCTTTCTCGATACCTCGGAGCAGGAT
The DNA here is from genome assembly GCF_009905375.1 of Apium graveolens. NCBI lineage: Eukaryota > Viridiplantae > Streptophyta > Magnoliopsida > Apiales > Apiaceae > Apium > Apium graveolens. The sequence continues at coordinate 14,911 of NW_027419378.1, forward strand.
TCTGTTGGTTACCTCTACTTGGCCATTTCCTTGGCGATATGCTACTGATGATTTTTTGTGCTTGATCCCGCGCTCTCGGAGGTAGGACTCGAACTCTGATCCAATGAATTGGGGCCCGTTGTCTGATACTAGGACTCGTGGTATCCCGAACCTCATCAAAATGTTATCCATAAACTTTATGCAGTCTTGCTGATTGATTGTCCTCATTGCTTTTGCTTCAACCCATTTTGTCATGTAGTCAATAGAGACTAGTAGGTACCTGAGGTCTCCTTTTGCTCGAGGGGAAGGGTCCTATAATATCAATACCCCAAACAGCGAAGGGGATAGGTGACAGTAGGACTGGGCTTATCCGGGACACATTGCTGAAGAACTGGCATTCCTTGCACTTCTTGATGAATTCTATTGTATCCTGATGAATGGTTGGCCAGTAGTAGCCTTGTCTTATAATCTTATGAGCTAGGGCCTTTGCAGACATGTGGTCTCCGCATATCCCTTCATGCACTTTTTCCAACAGTACTTTCCTTCTTCTGGGCCAATGCATTTCAGGATAGGAGATGAGAAGGTCCTGCGATACAGTATTCCTTCTTCGAGGAAGAACTTGACTGCTTTTGCTTTCAATCTTTGAGCTTTTCCTTTGTCTTCTGGGAGCTCCCCTTTGTCCAAGTAGTTTATGAAGGGACTCATCCAATTTTGAGTGCTTTCTATCTCTAAGACATCTCCGATTCAATGGATGGTTTGTGGAGGTTCTTCGAAGTAGACTGAGCAGTCCAGATCTGATAAATTCCGGACTAATTTGGATATGATATCCGCTTCTTCATTTTTTTCTCGGCATATCTGAAGGGACTTGGTGGCTTGGAATTGAAGCTAAGTAGCTCTGAACCAGTGCTTGGTACTTCGCCAGAGTAGGGTCCTTTGCTATGTATTCTCCATTTATTTGCTTGACCACTATCTGGGAGTCGCTGTATATTTTTATGTCCTGGACCCTTAGAGTCCCGTAGAGCTTTAGTCCTGTAATTAATGCCTCATATTCTGCTTGATTGTTTGTTGATGGGAAGCTGAAAGATATAGCTGTCTGAATCTTGAATCCTTCTGGACTCTTGAGTATGAGTCCAGCTCCTGACCTCTCGCTTGTTGAAGAACCATCTACCTTTAGGGTCCAGGCGCCCGGACTTTTATCATTTTTTGGGTCCTGGTCCATGTCCATTGGTTCTGGGTCTTCTTCTGGGAAGTTGCATTCGAATATGAAGTCTGCAAGAGCTTGAGCTTTGATTGCAGTTCTGGAAATGAAGCTTAGGTTGAAATGGCTCAATTCCACAGCCCAATTGATAAGTGTTCCCGAGATATCTGGCTTATGGATTATTTTTCTTAGTGGATTATTGGCTTGTGCTCCTGCTGACAAGTATAAGTAGAGAGGCTCTCCTGGCTTAGCTTTAGTTAGGACTGGTGGCTGAGAGAGGTAGGACTTGATTTCCTCGAATACTTTCTGGCACTCCGGATTTCAGTTTACCTCTTTTTTATTGGTTGCTCCTTTGAGTAAATCAAAGAAAGGTAGGCACCTCTCTGCTAGCTTTGAGATAATCTCTTGAGTGCTGCTAGGGATCCTGCTAGTTTCTGCACATCTTTTTGGGTCCTGGGAGCTTTCATCTCCTGGATTGCTTTTATTTTCTCCGGATTGGCTTCTATCCCTCTGTTGCCGATCATGAATCCTAGGAACTTTCCTGCTCCTACTCCGAAGGTGCATTTCTCCGGATTCAGCTTGAGTTGGTTCTTCCTTAGGTTGTCAAAGCATTCCTTCAGATCTTCCACGTGCCCTGGTATAGTTATTGATTTGGAAATCATGTTATCGACATAGCAGTCCAAGTTCCTCCCAATCTCGGACTTGAATATCTTGTTCATGGCTCTTTGGTAAGTGGATCATGCACTGGTAAGCCCGAAGCGTAGCATCACATAGGCGTAGACTGCTCTATGAGTTATGAGTGTTGTCTTAGGAATGTCCTTTGGGTTTATCTTTATCTGGTTGTATCCGGAGAAAGGCATCCATGAAACTTAGCATGACATGTCCTGAGGTGGCATCTATCAGTTGATCAATATTTGGGAGAGGGTATGGATCCTTCGGGCATGCATCATTCAGGTCCGTGTAATCCACACACATTCTCCTTTTGTCGTTGGACTTCTTCACCATGACCACATTAGCTAGCCACTTCAGATATTTGATTTCTTTGATGATCCCTGCTTTGAGTAGCTTTCCACTCCTTCGTCGATTGCTCTTTGCCTCTTCGGAGCAAAGTTTCTTCTCTTCTGCTTGACTGGTTTTCTGTTGGAGTTGACATCCAAGTTGTGCATTGCTATGGACTCATGTAATCCTAGCATGTCACTTGGACTCCAGGAAAAAACATCTCTGTACTCCCAGAGCAGGGATACTAATCTCTCCTTGAAGGATTCCTCGAGTCCTGACCCAACTTTCACTTTTTTGCTAGAATTGCTTTCGTCTACCTGGACTTCTTCTGTTTCAACTGCGGCATCAATTTTTGTTTGTTCTTTGTTTGAAATCATTTCATGAATCCTGGCTTCAGAGTTCTTCTTTAGATAGTTGTTTGCTTGTTCAGGTTCTTTGGTTGCTTGCATTGTAGGACAAGGTTGGTCTAGGACTCGATTTGTCTTGTCCAGTACCATGACTTGGTTGCTTGCCAGTTCTTCTGTACTTGTTTTGTTTGCTTCTTCCCTTGTCCGGGGTCGGTGCTTCTTCATGCTTTATTGCTTGCGAAGGACCGTAGCCTTCCTCTTGTTATTTTGACGGGTTTCTGCAATAACTAAACCCTGGTTGTAGCATGTTTCAGCAACTCCGTATCTCCTTTAATCTCCCCGAATCCCGTCGGGGTTGGGAACTTGATCTTGAGATGGGAGATTGAAGTTATTCTATCTACTGTGTGCTTGAAGAGGATATTTACCGAGGAGCCATTATCTATGAGCATTCTTCTTACTTCATTATCGAAAATGTCTAGAGTGACAACCAAAGCTGCATTGTGATTAGGGTTGACTCCTTCGTAGTCCTTACTGCTGAATGATATCACCAGGTCTGGGAGTGATTGGATTGAGAGCACTTCTTCGCCGAAGTCCGGGCTCCGGGGTGGGGAGTAGGATCCTCCTAGGACCACATTGACTACATTTTTTCCTTTCTTCTGCGCTTCCCCTCTCCTGTTGTCCTAAACTAAGTACTTGCTCATATTCCCCTTCTTCACTTGGTCATCAATGAAGTACTTGAGTGATAAGAAATTCTCGGTCTTGTGGCCATGGGTCTTGTGATAATCACACTGCCTATTGTAGGGTCTGCTCTCCGGAGGAGTTTGCATTGGCTTTGGAGGATAATAGAAAGACTTCTCTTTGACTTCTTTCAAGATTTCCTCCCGGGTCATGTTGAGAGGAGTCCAGTCCGGCTCCTGCTTCAGCTCCTGAGCTTGCTTTATGGGTCCTGGGTCGCTGTTCGACTCCTGCTTAGGACCAAGTCTTTGGAAAACCGGGTTGGCTTGTCTTTCTTGGCTTTGGTTGCTTTACTTGAATTTCTTGTCCTGATGGTAACCCCCTTTCGGTCGGTTATCAGTTTTTTTACTCCTGGACCCCCCATTCCGGGTCATCCTCATTGCCTGGAGCACAACTGTTTCCTTAATGAATCTGACAGCCATTGAGTAAGCTGCTGCCAGGCTTTGCGGCTCCTTATTGATCAGCTCCACTATATATCTCTCATTCTGCTGTGGATCCAAGTTTCTTCTGAAAATTCTTATAGCTTCCCTCTCATCTAAACTTGAAACTTTATTGATTGCTTCCTGGAACCGGCGCATGTATGCAGAAAGGGACTCATTGTCATGCTGCTGGATTGTCTCCAGGTGACACATGTGCATTTTGTGTGTTTTGTTTCCCCGAAATCTTCGAAGGAAGGAGGCTCGAAATTCCTTCCAAGAGTGGATGCTGCGGGAGGGGATATGCTGAACCATCTCTGGGCCCCTCCCTTAAGAGTTGAAGCGAAGAACCTTGATTTCGTCAAGTCGTTGTAGTAGTATATCTGCGCTATCTGCTCAAAGTAGTTTAGGTGCTCCTCCGGGTCTCCTAGACCATCAAAGGAGTCAAAGTTGTAATGTTTTAAGTCTCGCTGCCGGGGATAGCTTCCAAGGAGTGGCTGAAAGAAGTGAGTGTTTCTCCAATCTCCACCCCTGAGTGTCTGTCCATCTTCCTTTGCAATTCATAGATCATGTCTTTGAGGTCCTTCTGCTTCTCTTCTTCTTCATCATCAGAAATTAGCTCTGGAGTAGGGTCTCTCCGGGTCCTTTTGCTCCTAGACTTGGCCAACAGCTTCTCTTCTTCTAATTGCATTCTCTTTTGGATCTTTAGCTCAAGCTTTGCTTCTTCGTCTTTCCTGATTTGCTCCCGGACTTCTTCCAACTTTCTCTATTTAGCAGCTTCTGCTTTTTTCTTGCCTTGATCTTTTTTGCTTTTCTTCCCTTTGGCTCCAATACGGTCGAACACAGACCTCTTTGATTGCTGGGAGTCCCCTGACTCCTACGAATCCTCCTCTAGTTCGGCTTCTTCTTGGAGCCGGGCCTGCTCCTGTCTGTATAGTCTGATTGCTTCGGCTAGATCATCACTTGTAAGGTTAGCCATTTGCTCTTCGGCTACTGGGACATTGGTGTACTTGTACCGATTGAGCTCTATGAGAGTCCTGACATTCGTGGTGTTTACAATTCTCTCTACTACAGGATTGTGTAGTGGCTGCTCCTGGAATGTTTCTCTCTCGACTCCTGGGTCAAGAGCCTGGGAGTGGTCCGACTTCTGGACCTGAGCACTAGCGGATGGTCTTGCCATTTCTCAACAATACAAACAACAAACAACAACAATATGCCACAAAGAATATCGGTCTAAGGTTGCTTTATGAACTTTGCAGAAACTACCCAGAATAACAATAAAAACTAACAAATAGCTTCCTGGGAGCAGTTTAAAACAATTTCTTGGTACTACACAACGATGTAGTATAACGCAAACGCCATATTCGAACTAGAGCAATAACGATTAAAACTAACGATAACTCACACAAACGTGGCTTAAATCAACAAAACGAGCTCACACAAACGTGGCCTAAAATAACGAGCACACACAAACGTGGCTGAAATAAATAACATTCATGCTTATGGAAAAGGTTGGTTGCTTGGGTTCTTACAAGTTTGAATAAATGGACTATTTGAAGAGTTTGTTGATGAAGGTGAATCCAGGGGCACCGAGACCCAAGGATGGAGAGCCCCTCCTTCTAGCGCCAAATGATAACTCCTGGTGGTGGGGCTGCTCCTTCGACGCCGTCCTGGATCCTTCGTCGCTGTAGAGGTGTAGCTGTGGTTGGGTTCCTACAAAACAATACCGGAAGGGGGGTTGGAGTCCCGCGACGCCTCCGGCGTGAGAGTAAGAATTAGCTTTTTGGGAAGATGAAGATGAATATGAATGTAAGGTTGTTGTGTGTGTATATGAGTGTGAGAGAGTGATTAACCCCAAAAACCTCACCTTCTCGGGCTATTTATAGCCCAATGGTAGGGTTTTGGGGTTGGTACCTTTAGATCATAGGCATTGGTTCTTGGAGCGGAGGACACCTGGCTGCAGTGGATGCTTTACACGTGTCAGTGCGGGACTGGCCGAGGAATGTTCTGAGGATCCTCTGACACGTGCCTTGATTACTCCCATGATTGATGTGTGACAGTTGTCCCCGTCACGTACCTGGGCCAACGTCTCACGTGCTGGGATTTATCAAGATTATGCTTGCGGGACTGAGCTGGTTAGGAGTGGTAGTGTGTGGGACTACTCCTTCCAGGAGCTGCATGGAGTCAGGGGACTAGGAGTAGCCCTCCCAGGAGCTGCATGGAATTAGGGGCTTAGGAGTAGTCCTTTCGGTATGTTCAGATGACCAAGGGATGAGGTTAGTTTTAAGGCGGTCATGTAAGGGCTTCTTTGGAATTCGCTAGGGGCATTTTTGATTCCAAATGGAAGGACATTCCATTCATACTTTCTGAATGGGACCGTAAAAGCGGTTTTATATCTATCTTTTGGGTGGATTTGAATATTCCAAAATCCTGATTTTAAATCAAATTTGGAGAATATTACCGAAGATCTTAGTTTTGTAAAAGTTCTTTTTATTAGGTATAGGGTATCGTACCCATCTTAAGGCTTTATTTAGAGGCTTATAATTGATAGCCTTGGTGTCCCTCTCTCAATTTCAGCATTTTTGTTTTTATAGAAAGCTGCACAGGACCACGGGGATCTGGATTTTGATATGATTCCTTTGGATTCGAGATCGGTGATTTCTTTTCGGCAATGTTGTTCTAGGTCGGAGTTGATTTGGATAGGTCTCGCTTTTGTTGGTATTTCCTTCTCATCAAAATATTTTTCATAAGGTAAATCAATCATATGTTATTTTCTATGTCAAAATGCATTTCTATTTGGTTTAGTAATTTTAAGATTTTCTCTTTGATAATTGTATTTATTTGCCTTGTATTAAGGCATTTATCTCGTTATTATATATAGAATATGCCTTTATTGTATTGAGGTTCCTTGTTTTGGGGTTTTCAAGAAATGGAAAGGTAAGTTTGATGTCATGGGTTTTGAAAGTAATACCTTCGTAGGTGACAGAATAGGGGGTTATAAAATTGAAGAAAGGTGTACCTAATATGACAAGATGATGTATGCCTTTAACTAGGAGAAAAGATGTCTTAATTTAGAAGGTTTGAGTTATTAGCGGCAGTTAATTTTTCGTTGGTATGTTGATGAAATCTTTTGGTATTATTTCTTCTTTAATGCAATTCAAATTTGCTCATGTATCGAATAAGGCAATGGTATCTAAGATAAATTCATCTGAGAAGATAACTTTGACTTTTATGAGATATTTTCGTTGGTATGTTTTTGTTCAATATTTTTCTCTTCTACTTCACGAACTAGAAGGACATTTAAAGCTTTAGAATCTATCTTCTGTTGTTCTTTAAGGATTTTCAATTATTCTTTGATTTCTTTGATTTCTTGGTGTAGGTCTTGTATTGTTGGAACGGATTTCTGGTTGGGTTTATGTTGTTTTAATATTATGGTCAAGTCATATGTAGTTTTTATTGATGGGAGAATATAAGGTTTTTGTTCTGGTTTGGGTTCAATTGGTCGTTGGAGTAATTTTTCTAACAGCTCTTTTCTTATTTGGGGATCAATTATCTTTTCTATAATTTCGAGAGAATGTTCCTCATTTCTGGTGAGGACGTTGATTCGTCTGTCTTCAGAGGAGGAATTGTGAGAGGAAGATGAGCTTGTTGGAATCTCATCTATTTGAAGAGGTTCTTCATTTCCAGACATTTCAGATTTCTCAGAGTCGGAAGATTCAAGGAGTAAAGCCGAGATTTTGTTGGATAGGCTTTCTTCTATGTTTAACTCTTGTATTTTCCTATTAAGTCTACAGAATCTAGATATATGACCCTTTTTTTCCGCATTTGTAACAAGTTATATCTTTATTGGTTGGTTTAGTAAATTATTTTTATTGAAAGGTTTTTGTTGTAGGAAGGTTTATTGTTATTATTAAAGGAAGCTTTATTATAGAACGGTTCTGCTGATTTTTTGTAGAAATGTTTAGATTTTGTGAAAGACCTTTTCTGATAAGGTCTTTGATATGGGTTGCATTCGCCATCACATTTTGTTTTTGAATAGCTTTTGTTGGGATTATAGTCAAATTGTTGACAGAAAGTACCTAATTCCAGCTTTGTTCTTTTCATTTCCCATTTGAGATGTCTTTGAAGTTTTAAATCTTGACAAATCTTTAGGCCTTCTCATTGTGTTTGGCTTATGAGTTGGCCATATGTCAGGTTTTTGTAAGGTATCGGGCTTCCGTGTTCAGTTATTAAAGAAGTTCTAACTCTTTCACCGAGTAAGGTTGGAAGTCCGGCTAAAAATTTTTCCTTCCAATTTGCATGATTCGAGTCTTCTCTAAGCATGACTCTGGTAAGGAAAGTAGTTTATATCTTTGGAAATCACTAAGTTTTTTACATTTCAGATTATGTAAAAGCTCAGCATTCTTATCTCTCAGGTGAGAAGGGTCACCAATGAAGTGGTGTGTTATGACTAAAATAAGTTATGCTACTGCTCCTTTGATAGGGTTTCCTTGTTCATCTGAAATGGGTTTTCCCTCTTCATCTTCTCTAATGGAATTTAAGATTTCAAGATGATTTTCAGGGGTAAGGTGATACTCCCACCAACCTTTTAATTGGCCAGAGAACCCTGCTATGATTAATTCAGCTATAGCTTTGTCTGGGGTTCCTATTTGGGTTGTATAAGCATTGGCTGCCATGGTCAATTGTTGTAAATGATTTAAAATGTTATATTCAGACATTCCGTCTATATTCCATTCATAAACAAAGGATGCATTGAATTTAGACCGGGTAAAATTTCAGGTCTATTTTCAATTCCAATGTCTGGGGCTGTAAATTTTGGAATCATTTCTCGGAGGCCATGAACTTGGGGTATTTCATTTGTGAAAGCATCTTCATCTGAGTCATGATGTATGATATTCAGTTGTTTAGATGAAACACTGTCACCACCTATTTGGGTTGTGGCAGAGGAGGCTTCATGTCTGCTAAGATGGTATTTAATGGCTTTAAACGAATTCTAGTCTATTTGTTTGAATTCGTTGTTGGCTTTGTCTAGAAACTTGGTATGGTTTAAAGATGGGTTCTTGGTTATTAATACTTTTGGTGAAATCTATTGTTTTTTGAATTCGGTCTTCTATTCGGTTTAGTTGACTTCCTATGCTATTTAGGCGGGTGTTTGTGTAATTAACAGCAAGGATTGTATTCCTAGTATTTTTAGTATGTCATCATCTGGTCTCTTGATGGGGTGTGCCTCAATTTTTTCACTATAAACTGTTAGTGTAACATTTCTAAAAGGTGGGTGGTGTGATTCTATTGTTCCGCTACTTGTTTCCCATTGTTTCTATTTTTGGCTCATGCTACGAGTGATGGGGTTTAGGTAATTTATGAATGTGAAGAATAAATTTTGGTCAGAGGAGTAAATTCCAACCAATCAAAGAATAACATTTGGATTTTGTTTTGGTTGAGAAATTCATAATAAATTTCTTGAAGTTGTGTCTTTTGTTCTTTGAAGTTGGTAAAAAACCAATTTCTTTTTTCAGTATTTTAGGGAGAGTAGAACTCTTCACGAAGAAAAGTTTTATTGATTTGAAATTCTATTTCAATCACATTTAGCTCACTTGGCATTCCCATATTCTCAGTTATAGCAGAGAAGATTGGGGATGTTGGTGATGAAGGGGAAACCATGTTTTGGTTTGGTGGTAATTGACTTTGTTTATAGAAACGGTGAGGTATATTGGAAGAATAATGCACACCACCCATAGAGGTATTGGGTGTATCTGATGTAGAGTATCTTGCTCTTGAGGAAGTGTTAATGATAGAAGGGATTTGAAAAATCCTTCCTAAATTTAAGGTTCTTGAGGAAGCATTAGAATATCGAGAACTAATAAAAGGGGCTCGGGATGATCGATCAAAAGCAAGAGTGACTCTTCCATTATCATCTTGGTGAACTTGGTGTATTTGTGTGTTTGGTTATAATCTTTCCGGTAATCTAGGGCGAGCTACTCCTTCTAAAACCCATTCAGTGGGAAGGGAAATGTCATGCCATTTTATGGATCAAGGAATGACTGTGTTAGACCTTGAAAGGTCAGTTTGAAAAAGGATGGTTTCTCCTTTGACAAAAGCATTTTTATGCCCATCATCACCAATGGACATTATTGCTTTGTAATGAATTCAAAAGATTAAAGCAACCGGAATTGATCCTTCTAACATTTTATAGTTGTGAGTTTTAACTTTGAGTGTCATGCTATGGATAACATTCCTGTCTTTAAGAAAAATGGATAAATTTGGATAGCAACTAAAAGAGATGGGTCCCTTACATAGACTTGATTCTATGGAACTTAACAGAGAGTCATTGAACTAAGAAATCTAACATCTCTTAAAAAGGCTAATATTGAGGTGTCTAATCCTTCTTTGGTTAAGGGCTTAATTCCTACTTGGACTAAACTTATATGGATGTAATTGTATGATTTTGCTAGTTTTTCTAGGGAACTTTTGGTGAAAAGGTGAATTGTTTCGAATGATTTTGATAGGTGTATGTCCCTTTCTTCGATTTTGATGGAAGAACTTGAACTATACCATTTTGTATCATAAACTTGGCTTTTTGGGATTTTTGGGATGTCCCAACCTCTATTTCTTTTTGGAGGTTTTCGAGGTTAGTTTCCTCACTATGTGTAATATTTCTTGAGTCTGACGTACTAGTGGAAGAGTTTGAAAAAGATGTAGTTCTGTAGAATACAAAATCCATGTTCTAGGTTCAAAAAAGACGTAGACTAAGCTTTTGCTTACAATCCTAGAGAAAACGGGTTTACTGCCTCCTATATATATATTTATATATATGTATGTATGTATGTATGTGTGTATCAGCTGGTAAGCTAAAAAATAAATCACCTTTTACAATTGATATATTTTCATTCTTTTTATTCATAAGCAATAAGTTTTTGTCCCAAAATAGTAAAAAGATTTGATTTGTATTCAAACCCCCTTTTACAAATTACCATAGTTAATTATTGGATTATAACATTCCTTTTACACAAATAATTTGACATAAAAATACCATGTTGGGTTTCTTTTGGAGTACAATCTCCTTAAAGAATTATAAAGCCCATGTTAATTCCAGCTGATAATGCTAAGCGAGAACTTACACGGGTACTCGGCTCCTGTACATTTTTTAAGAATAAAATATTATTTTGGCTTACTTGTTTAATGCTCAAGTTCACATCTTCATCAATGTCCAATATGACTTTAGTGGTAAGGCCCATTTGGTTATCCAAGCCTAATCCTCCATGAGTTATGTATTTTTTGCATTTTATGAAACTTAGGATTTCTCCCACATTTGTAGGCGAGATTCCTTGCACTTGTGTTTTATATATTATTTATCCTTGTAATCCCGCTTTTTTAACTATTTTTGAATCCATTAAGTCCAAAAGCCCCTCTGTTGCCAACTACCTCCAGTTGTGATTACTTTGTTGAGCCTCGTCCAGGGCCCATATGGTTCTAGTATATATGTATCTGATGTTTCAAACACTTTACTAAATAATTTTTAGAGCCTAATATTCCATAAATGAAACAAAATTTAGGGATGTTCTAATACTTGATTGATATACCATACCAATCTTTTGTTGCCTTGTTGATCTTCACTCTTAATTTAAAAGATGTTGTAATATCCATAGTGACTTAATATTTATAGTGACTCTGACTAGAAAGTAATATCTCCAAGGAACTTCAACAAACTTGCTCAAACATGAAGATTATACCTCTCAATATTATTTCCAAACTCTATGATTATTTTTTTGGTCATCAAGCCAACTTTAAGATCATAAAATTGGACCCATAAATACATATAGTTCAACTAGAGTGTACCAGGTAGGGCTGGGTCCATCTTGGACCAAAGTATTTGTTGAAGAGATAATGATAACCTTACTTAATGATATAGATATTAACAAAATGAGTGAATAAAAAGAGGAAAAAAAGACAATCAAAATAGGTCACACAACTTCACTTACTATAACTTTTATTAATAATAGTATTACTCACCTCATATGGCTTTGTTGAGCCATGTCGTCTAATTGAAGCTGAAAAATGTCATATTTTTATTTTACAAAAAGATTTAAAGATGGAACTCTCTTAATGTGATATTTCAAAACATATTAAACTACACTACAAATCAAATAAATTTGATTTGATTTTGAAATCTATCAAAGTCGATAATATTTTCTAATACCCTCAAATATTTAACAAATTATTGATAATGAATGTGTGAAATCTTAAGGTTTTAATAGACTATTTTTGAAATTTGAGTCGAATATCTTTAGATTTGAATGAATTGGTTAAATTTATTTTTATTTCATTTTTAAAAATTCAAATGGAAAAAAAATAAAATTTTAAGATATTATTTAAAATCCAATTGATCCTCAAAATTTTTAAAATATTAAACTAATATAATTACATACAATTTTAAAAGATTTTACAAATTTATTGTGGATTACACCCCTTTAATATAAACTGAATACTCCAATTTTTCTATATCCAAGTAACTCTTACATATTTAATTTTTCATTAATTTATATTTATATTTTAATTTTATTTCATTTTAATTATAATTTATATTTTTTATTTTAATTTTATTTCTATTTGAGCACTATTCATATTTTAATTTATTTTATTTTATTTTAATTTATATTTATATTTATTTGAGCACTATTTATATTTTATGTTATTTTAATTTTAATTTATATTTTTATTTCATTAATTTATATTTTATACTTTAATTTTATTTAATTTTAATTTATATTTTTCCTTTTAATTTTTTTTCTAATGTAAGCACTATTCATATAGATACATATTAAAATTTGAATTTCACGTATTATATTTTTATATCTTTTATTTAACAAATATTCTTTTTGGGTATCAAAGAGTGTAGATAAGTGATATTTTTTGTGTTAATAGGCTAAAAATGGCAATATTATGATTTTGTTACATGTTTTGTATCATTTTTACCTAAACTAGTTATTTGTAATAATATTTGTGGTGTTTGTTAAAAGTCTTAAGAAAAAAAATTGAGTAAAAATATCAATATAAAATGTTGCAATCCATGATCTTACAACAATGTTGTCTTTTTATAACTAAAACTTTTATTACTTATCCTCGATTTAAAAGTTACAATATAGCATGTGTTTTGATAATAGGCAAATTACAGTCAACACGTGTTCTTATCACCAAGTCTTGTCTCAGGTGATGATTATATTTTTTAAATTTTTTGTTCAACGATCCAACCATACCGATACCGATGATACCTACTAATTTTTGAGATGTCTAATTCTTTAAAAAAAAATTAGATTTTATATCGTGTATTTTTATAATAGTCAAATTACGGTCAACGTCGGTTCTATAACCAACTCTTGTCCCGAGTGGAGATCCTATTTTTTTTAAAATTCTTGTTCAACAATCAAACTGTAGGGATGATGTTACCTACTAATTTTAGAGATGTATAATTGTTTTTAAAAAAAATTAGATTTCATATCGTGTATTTTTATAAAAGTCAAATTACAACCAACACGGGTTCCTTTTACAAAGTCTTGTACCGGGTGGTGATTCTATTTTTTTTAAATTATTGTTCGACGATCCAACCGTACGGATGATGTTACCTACTAATTTTAGAGATGTATAATTTTTTTTTAAAAAAATGGATTTTATATCGTCTGTTTTTATAATAGTCAAATTACGGTCAACACGGGTTCATGTTGCCAAGTCTTCTCCCGGGCGGTGATTCTATTTTTTTAAATTCTTTTTTGATGATCCAACCCTACGGATGATGTCACCTACTAATTTTAGAGATGTATAATTTTTTTTTAAAAACATTATATTTTATATCGTGTGTTTTTATATTAGTCAAATTATGGTCAACACGGGTTCCTATTACCAAGTCTTGTACCGGGTGGTGATTCTATTTTTTAAAAATTCTTGTTCGACGATCACCATACGGATATTGTTACCTACTAATTTTAGAGATGTACAATTTTTTTAGAGACGTGTATTTTTTTAAAAAAAATTATACGAATAATTGCTCCTATTGAATTTACAGACGTTTATTTTTTTAAAAAAAAATTTTGATTATATACAGTGTTTCTTTTTAATAGTAAATTCTGATTATATACAGTGTGACTTTTTAATAGTAAACCATGTAGTATCGATTGATTTTATCATTATCATGTTATTTTGACATTATTTTACATTAGTTGTACAATTTTATTATAATATTGAATTTTTTTAATATTTAATAAAAAAATGAAAAATTAATTAAAAGAAATTTAGACACAGATTTGCAGAGTTCCCGAAGCCAAATATTTGGGCGGCTATTTTCCCCCCTTAACGAAAAATTGGGCGGACTATTTGCCCCAATTGAAATTTTACCAAACTTGAATTTCCCCCAAATATCACTTTCTCACCTGCTATCTCTCAAGATAAGCCGCCTCCAATTATTTCTTTCTTAGTGTCACACTTACACCTTCACATCACGAGCCCTAGCCAACGCATCTCTGCATGGGTGCTTATCTCGCCGTCAGAGAAGACAGTGTCGTCAGTGTCGTAGTCCGAGTTTAGTTTCTAGGACCAGTTTGTACATTCGGGCTTGAGATCGATGGGGGATGACGAAATTACTTCGCTGAAGATGGAGGATATGGTTATATTAAGGCAGAAGCTCGATTCGCTCTATTAGCTTTCAATCTCTGAAAGCTTGTTGTTGTTAATACTAATTTTCTGTACTTATATATTGTATGTGTATGAGTTGTTGAAAAAAGATCAGGAATAGATCAAGTTTATGTGTGTATGTTTGTACGAGAATAAAATATAATTTTATTTTATCATGAATTAATATATTTTGATTTTAATGGTGGTTGATATGAATTGTGCAGGTGAGCTTTTCGCTTTGGTTGTTAGTGTTTTGTTGGTGTATTCTTTAAGGGCCAAGGCTTTAGTGAATCAGGTTTTTTTTGGTCTTTTATAATTTTTATGCATTTAGTGGTTCATTTTGTTTCTATTTTTTCCTAATTGAGACATTTATGCATATGGTTGAAAGAATTGTTCCAATGAAATTTGTGAATGTTCGATTTCAAAATAATTATAATCACCAAGAACTATCATTTTAATATTATTTTTAAGGAATACATTAGGACTCTCTTAGAGTCTATCTTAATGATTTTGGTTAGAAGCCACATTTGGTGAACTTTGTGTTGTGTCTTGTATTTCAAATGGAATACAGTAAAAATTTAAAATATTATTTAAAATCCAGTGATCCTCAAAATTTTCAAATTTAAAATTAATATAATTACATAAATTTGAAAAGATTGTTCAAATTTATTGAGGAATACACTTTTTAATATAAACTAAATACCCCATTTTTTCTATATCCAAGTAAAACTTAAAAAATTTAAATGAAAATATATTTAACTCTAAAATTAATTTGAGTAATAACAACCGAGAGACTAATTTATACTTTTCATTTTAATTTTATTTATATTTGAGTATTGTTCTATATTAATATATATTAAAATTTTAATTTCACTAATTATATTTTTATAGCTTTCATTTCAAAAATATTTTTTTAGGGTATGAGAGAGTGTATAAAAGTGCTTTCCTTGATGATATTTTTTCTGTGAGTGGGATAACATATTAAGATTTATTTAACTCTTTTATATCATATCTACCAACAATATTTGTAATACTATTTGTGATGTATGTTAAAATTCTTAGTAAACAGAATTGAGAAAAAATACTAATAAAAAATGTTATGATGCATGTTCTTACAACAATATTGTCTTTTTATAACTAAAATATTTACTACTTATTCTGAATTTGGAAGTTACAATTTAACTAAAACATAAAATAAATGGAATCACTAGGAAATCATTATCTAACTAGCTCTTGCAGTTGATGTGTTGTTGTCAAGCTCCTTGTCACCATGTTTCTAATAGTAATGCTTCTTAATACCTCTCACATCTTAATACCTCTCACAGGGCATGTTGTGTGTTTTTAGGTGTGCCTGCAGGTTCTTCAATGTGCCCCTACTTTCCTTCCCCTAATTTGTTGGACAAGTTTTATCATAGAATTCCAGCACCCTCATCATATGAAATGTTGAATATTGGTTCATAATCATTCCCAATATAGGCAGGAGAAAGGTAATGGCCACTGAAAAGGAGTACCATGTGGCTGAATCTTACTGTATCTTTCTGTGTTGCTATCATTTCCCACGCTCAGTTTCGGAATTGCTTCACTACTCTCCTTGATAACTCCTGGTGGCGGGGCTGCTCCTTCGACGCCGTCCTGGATCCTTCGCCGCTGTAGAGGTGTAGCTGTGGTTGGGTTCCTACAAAACAACACCGGAAAGGGGTTGGAGTCCCGCGGCGCCTCCGGCGTGAGAGTAAGAACTAGCTTTTTGGGAAGATGAAGATAAATATAAATGTAAGGTTGCTGTGTGTGTATATGAGTGTGAGAGAGTGATTAACCCCAAAACCACACATTCTCGGGCTATTTATAGCCCAAGGGTAGGATTTTGGGGTTGGTACCTTTAGATCATAGCCACTGGTTCTAGGAGCGGAGGACACCTGGCTGGAGTGGATGCTTTACACGTGTCAGTGCGGGACTGGCCGAGGAATGTTCTGAGGATCCTCTGACACGTGCCTTGATTACTCCCATGATTGATGTGTGGCAGTTGTCCCCGTCATGTGCCTGGGCCAACGTCTCACGTGCTGGGATTTATCAAGGTTATGCTTGCAGGACTGAGGTGGTTAGGAGTGGTAGTGTGCAGGACTACTCCTTCCAGGAGCTGCGTGGAGTCAGGGGCCTAGGAGTAGCCCTCCCAGGAGCTGTATGGAGTTAGGGGCTTAGGAGTAGTCCTTCCAGGAGCTGTATGAGGTTAGGGGCTTAGGAGTAGTCCTTCCAGGAGCTGTATGGAGTTAGGAGCTTAGGAGTAGTCCTACCAGGAGCTATATGTACTATCATGTGCCCCCACTCCCTTATACGGATTTTCTGGATGGGGGAGTGAATTTGTGTTTGTCT
Source organism: Apium graveolens (assembly GCF_009905375.1). Lineage (NCBI taxonomy): Eukaryota > Viridiplantae > Streptophyta > Magnoliopsida > Apiales > Apiaceae > Apium > Apium graveolens. The sequence continues at coordinate 31,614 of NW_027419378.1, forward strand.
ATATAACGTGAGCTTCTGATTATCGTGTTAGAAGAATTTGGGCTTTTCTTGCTCCCCAGTCCGGATTTCGATTAGTTCAGCGAATCAGGACTAAGGTGGTTGTGCTTGTCAGGAGTTGAGATTTTCTTGCCTCCCAGTCCGGATTGTACAGAGTTCGGCGAATCAGGACTAAGGTAGTTGTCCTTGTTAGGAGTTGAACATTTCTTTCCCCCCAGTCCGGATTACGCTGAGTTCGGCGAATCAGGCTTAAGGTGGTTGTCCTTGCCAGGAGTTGAGCTTTTCTGGCCCCCCAGTCCGGATTGCGCTGAGTTCGGCGAATCAGGACAAAGGTGGTTGTCCTTGTCAGGATGTGAGCTTTTCTTTGCCCCCAGTCCGGATTACGCTGAGTTCAACGAATCAGGACTAAGGTGGTTGTCCTTGTCAGGAGTTGAGCTTTTCTTGCCCCCAGTCCGGATTACGTTGAGTTCGGCGAATCAGAACTAAGTGGTTGTCCTTGTCAGGAGTTGAACTTTTCTTGCGTCCAGACCACACTGCGTTGAGTTCTGCGAATCAGGACTAAGGTGGTTGTCTTTGGCAGGAGTTGAGTTTTTCTTGTCCCCCAGTCCGGATTTTGTTGAGTTCTGCGAATCAGGACTAAGGTGGTTGTGTTTAGAAGGAGTTGAGCTTTTCTTGTCCCCCAGTCCGGATTGCATTGAGTTCTGCGAATCAGGACTAAGGTGGGTGTCTTTAGCAGGAGTTGAGCTTTTCTTGCCCCCAGTCCGGATTGCGTTGAGTTCTGCGAATAAGGACTAAGGTTGTTGTCTTTGGCAGGAGTTGAGTTTTTCTTGTCGCCAGTCCGGATTGCGTTGAGTTCTGTGAATTAGGACTAAGGTGGTTGTCTTTAGCAGGACTTGAGCTTTTCTTGCCCCCCAGTCCGGATTGCATTGAGTTCTGCGAATCAGGACTAAGGTGGTTATCTTTAGAAGGAGGTGAGCTTTTCTTGCCCCCAGTCTGGATTGCGTTAAGTTCTGCGAATCGGGACTAAGGTGGTTGTCTTTGGCATGAGTTGAGTTTTTCTTGTCCCCCAGTCCGGATTTTGTTGAGTTCTGCGAATCAGGACTAAGGTGGTTGTCTTTAGCAGGAGTTGAGCTTTTCTTGCCCCTCAGTCCGGATTGCATTGAGTTCTGCGAATCAGGACTAAGGTGGTTGTCTTTAGTAGGAGTTGAGCTCTTCTTGCCCCCCAGTCCAGATTGCATTGAGTTCTGCGAATCGGGACTAAGGTGGTTCTATTTGGCAGGAGTTGAGTTTTTCTTGTCCCCCAGTCCGGATTGTGTTGAGCTCTGCAAATCAGGACTAAGATGGTTGTCTTTAGCAGGAGTTGAGCTTTTCTTGCCCCCCAGTCCGGATTGCATTGAGTTCTGCGAATCAGGACTAAGGTGGTTGTCTTTAGCAGGAGTCGAGCTTTTCTTACCCCCCAGTCCGGATTGCTGAGTGAGAAGGAGTTCAGACTTGGAAGTTGAAACGGTTTTGGGGGTTTTCCCCCCAATTATTTGAATTATTACAGCTGTAAGGATATGGAGAGATGTTCCGTAATAATTAATCTTTAATAATTACTCCTTATGATGGTCGGCTAGGATTGTGCCACGTGGCATTGTTATTGGATTTTTTTACTGCCTCTATAAAAGGAGGGGCTGCCCTCTTTCTTTAGTTTTTACTTTTTTTCATCTTCGCTTCTCAATTTTCTCTCTTTTCTCTGGAGTTTTTCCGTCGGGATTTTTTACTGGTGCGCTGCCGTTGTCCGGTCTTCTCCAATCTCTGTACTCTCTTCATTTGTAAGTTTCCTTTTCTTATTCTCTTTGTTTGCTCCTTTCTTTTAGTTTATTTTCTGATTGGGTTTTGTGTTTCTTCTATATTGCTTGTATGCTTTTTATGTTTAGTTTTTGGTTTAATTTTTGTGTATATCTGTAAGTATACGGTTTTTTGGCATATTTTGGTGTTTTGATTTTGGTTGATAGTGTTTCTGGAATTAGGGTTTTTCGTTAGGGTCCGGACTTATGTATCTAGTTCGGACTAATAGGCTAGGATTGTATATTTACCTTCGGGGGTTTCCAGTCCGGGGCGACTGTTTAGTTTTGTATTTTGGATTGTGTCGCCTGACTGTTCACTTTTAACTTGTAATAAAATTGAATCATAGGGTAGTCCGGACCATGTAGCTTTCAAGATAAACAAACTGTAGGATTTTAGACTAACCTTTGTAATTGTTTTTAGGTTTATGGTCCGGACTAAAGCTCTGGCCAAGGCCTACATAACTTGCTATCCGGGGCCGTTTAGTTCGGATTCTGAGTCTTCTGGTAATTCTGAACGAGTTGAAATGGGGAAGAAAGCCTCTACTTCGGACTGTGAGGCCATAACGAAGCTTTCAGTTGCCAAGATCTCTTCCAGGAAGGTACCTTGTAGTCCGGAGGGGCTGTGGGTGGAGAATCTCAGATATTTCATTACTAAGAGTGAGGAGATAGAGGATAGCTTTTATTATAGGAGCATTAGGTCCGGATATGCAAGATAGCAAAATACTGGTCCGGGACATTACGATAGGGAAGCGTTTGATAGGAAGTTTGTGAATAGCATAGTGGCTAAGGAGCACTATGAGCTAAAGAATGAGTATGCTGTGCTAGATCATGAAGCTCAAGATTCTGCAGTCCGGGGTGCTTTTCAGTTGGATCACCGGATTGAGTGGAGGTGGCCGACTCGGGACGAAAGGGCTCATCACAGGCCGGCTGATGGATTCGTTCCAGTGTGGTTGGAGCATCTCCGGTCTGGATGGAATCTACACTGGCATCTGTTCCTAAAGCATTTGTGCAAGTACGTATACAAGATTTTTCTAATGCAAATAACACCTAATGGAATAAAGTGGATGAGTTGGTTCATTGCTACTTGCAACCAATTTAAAGTTCAGCCCACGTTCAAGCTGTGGCATCACATATTTCACTTGGTCCGGTCCAGCCAGTTCCCTTTATATGAACTTCGGTTCCGGGCTCCGGAGTGCGGCTACTGTGGCTCTTACAGGCCTGTTATTCAACAATCTTCGCTGAAGTATTGGAATGGGGAGTTGATCATGCTCCGGGGTTTAGACTTATACTATCTCCCCCATATGGCTTCTGAAGGGGTCCGGACTCGCTTCCGTAGGGATTTGCTCCGGGGTGATTCCATCCGGTTAATTTTTGCCTTTTGTGAATCTTTGGGTTTTCAAATGACCCGAGATTCTTTTAGGAATCACAGAACTTTGCCTAGGCTAGGCTGTAAGTAGTTTTCTTTTCTGTCCGGACCTCTCATATGTTTCCTATTTGCTTTCATATGCTTTTGTTGTTTAATGGCTTTGACTTGTGGTTTTTTTTTGTTTCTTGCAGGTTTGCCACACTATAATTAGGATATGTCGTCTTCTGCGTACAGCGATGCGTTGAAAGGAGTAGGAAAGGCTTTCAAGTTGCCTAAGAAGAATGCTGCTGCTGGGTCCGGATCTAACGCCTCGGCTGAGGAGGGATCCCAGAGCAATGCGATTCCAAATCCGGAGCCTGAAGTTGCTGTTGATCATCCTGGTCCGGAGCTGGATGCTGAAGTTGAGATTGGAGATGAGTTTGCTAATTTGGAGGACCTTGGTCCTATAGGCGAGGCTCCGGGTGGAGATTCTGGGAGGAGGAGGAAGAGGCTTCGCACCCTTGGAAGTAAGCCTCCCCGGGCCGAAAACTTTGAAGCTGGTTCCGGGCCCGGGGCTGGCAAGGGGAAAAATATTGAAGGAGAGGGTCCGGATGTAAGTGGTCCGGGGCTGGAGGAAAAAGTCGCTCGCTTCATGGCCGGGATTCCTACTCAAACTGAGTGGGGGAGGATGAATGAGTCCGGATTCGATGTGACTATGAAGGAGTGTTCCCGGCTCTGGGTCAGGTATTTCTTCTTTTCGTTCTTGTTTCTTGTGTTGTTTTGCCTTAGAATATTTTTCTAAGTTTATCTGTTTTTTGCACCTTGGTGGGTATATGGCCGGATCTGCCTCTCTTGCATACAAAGAGCTCAAAGGTTTCCGGACTGCTGTTGGTGATAAGGATGCTGAGATTAGCTGGCTCCGGGACCAGATCATCGTGAAGGATAATTCTTTGCCCGGGTTGAACAAGCACCCGAATGAAGTGACTATCGGGGCTGTCAATGCTGAGAAGGAGGTTTCTGACTTGAAATCTGAATTAGCTGAACTCTGGAGGCAGATGTTTGCTGTGCGTCCGGAGGCTGAGGTTATAGACGAGTTTAAAAGATCTGAGGAGTACGATAGAGCCCTTCCCAATGCTGGTGCTCCGGAAATAGCTCGGTGCTGGTTGATTGCTGAAAGGCATATCAAGACCAATCCGAATGCCGATTGGGAGAGCTTCGTCTCTGAGTTTATTAAGGCCAAGGAAGATATTGAGCTCGGATTAGGGGAACCGGAGCCATTCGATTGCTCTGTCCCAGCTTCCTTCCTTCCAGTGCTCCAGACTCTTGACTTTATTTTTATGAACTTGCTATTTGTCGAAGAATTTGATACATTTTATTCTTGTAATATTCGTTCTTTGCTCCGGGCTCGTTTGAGTCCGGTGAATCTCTAATATTTGCTTTCCTTGCTGTTATTTTACTCTGATCTGTAGTTTGTTTTTGCCTTAGAATATTTTTCCAAGTAAAATTTATTGCTCTAGTCCTGACTAACCTTCTTGTCCGGACTAGTAGAGGCCTTTTAGTTAGAAAATTAATTCTAAGTAAAAGTGGTTACTCTAGTCCTGACTAATAGCTTGTCCGGACTAGTGGTTACTTTTAGTTAGAAAATTAATTCTAAGTAAAAATTGGTTGCTCTAGTCCTGACTAATAGCTTGTCCGGACTGGTGGTTGCTTTAAGTTAGAAAATTAATTCTAAGTAAAAATTGGTTGCTCTAGTCCTGACTAATAGCTTGTCCGGACTAGTGGTTGCTTTAACTTAGAAAATTAATTCTAAGTAAAAATTGGTTGCTCTAGTCCTGTCTAATAGTTTGTCCGGACTAGTGGTTGCTTTTAGTTAGAAAATTAATTCTAAGTAAAAATTGGTTGCTCTAGTCCTGACTAATAGCTTGTCCGGACTAGTGGTTGCTTTTAGTTAGAAAATTAATTCTAAGTAAAAATTGGTTGCTCTAGTCCTGACTAATAGCTTGTCCGGACTAGTGGTGGCTTTTAGTTAGAAAATTAATTCTAATTAAAAATTGATTGCTCTTGTCCTGACTAATAGCTTGTTGCTCTAGTCCTGACTAATAGCTTGTTGCTCTAGTCCTGAATAATAGCTTTTCCGGACTAGTGGTTGTTTTTAGTTAGAAAATTAATTCTAAGTAAAAATTGGTTGCTCTAGTCCTGACTAATAGCTTGTCCGGACTAGTGGTTGTTATTGAAAAATATGCAAATTAAAGAAAAAGCTTTTCATTGATCATTCATACAAGATAAAAGGAGAAACAAATTGGTTGCTTGCCATATTGGCTACAAGTTTTTTGGTTGCTTTGTTTGCTTTACTACTGGTAGAATTTCCTTAGCCTTAGTCCATGCCAAGTGTTTGGGACTTCTGAGCCATCCATGTTCAGGAGCTTGTAGGTTTCTGGCCTGAGGACTTCTTTGATTTTGTATGGTCCTTCCCATTTGAGAATTAACTTTCCGGTGTTTGTGGGATCTGATGCTTCAGTGTCTCGAAGAACTAAGTCTCCAACTTGGAAGTTTTTGACTCTTGACTTCTTACTGAAGTGCTCTCTTGTTTTCTCCTTGCATTTTTCCATCCTTTCTACAGCCTGGTCCCGGACCTCATCAATTAGTTCCATGTTTGTTTTGAGTCCTTCTTTATTTGCTTCTTCTTCAAAGTTTATTGCTCGGTGGGAAGGAGAGCCCATTTCAATAGGCAGCATTGCTTCTGTTCCATAAGTTAGTTTGAATGGAGTTTCTCCGGTGTTTGTCCTTGGGCTTGTCCTGTAGGACCAAAGTACGCTTGGTAGTTCTTCTGGCCACTTGCTTTTGCTTTCTTTGAGTCTTTTCTCGATACCTCGGAGCAGGATTCTGTTGGTTACCTCTACTTGGCCATTTCCTTGGCGATATGCTACTGATGATTTTTTGTGCTTGATCCCGCGCTCTCGGAGGTAGGACTCGAACTCTGATCCAATGAATTGGGGCCCGTTGTCTGATACTAGGACTCGTGGTATCCCGAACCTCATCAAAATGTTATCCATAAACTTTATGCAGTCTTGCTGATTGATTGTCCTCATTGCTTTTGCTTCAACCCATTTTGTCATGTAGTCAATAGAGACTAGTAGGTACCTGAGGTCTCCTTTTGCTCGAGGGAAGGGTCCTATAATATCAATACCCCAAACAGCGAAGGGGATAGGTGACAGTAGGACTGGGCTTATCCGGGACACATTGCTGAAGAACTGGCATTCCTTGCACTTCTTGATGAATTCTATTGTATCCTGATGAATGGTTGGCCAGTAGTAGCCTTGTCTTATAATCTTATGAGCTAGGGCCTTTGCAGACATGTGGTCTCCGCATATCCCTTCATGCACTTTTTCCAAACAGTACTTTCCTTCTTCTGGGCCAATGCATTTCAGGATAGGAGATGAGAAGGTCCTGCGATACAGTATTCCTTCTTCGAGGAAGAACTTGACTGCTTTTGCTTTCAATCTTTGAGCTTTTCCTTTGTCTTCTGGGAGCTCCCCTTTGTCCAAGTAGTTTATGAAGGGACTCATCCAATTTTGAGTGCTTTCTATCTCCAAGACATCTCCGGATTCAATGGATGGTTTGTGGAGTTCTTCGAAGTAGACTGAGCAGTCCAGATCTGATAAATTCCGGACTAATTTGGATAGGATATCCGCTTCTTCATTTTTTTCTCGGCATATCTGAAGGACTTGGTGGCTTGGAATTGAAGCTAAGTAGCTCTGAACCAGTGCTTGGTACTTCGCCAGAGTAGGGTCCTTTGCTATGTATTCTCCATTTATTTGCTTGACCACTATCTGGGAGTCGCTGTATATTTTTATGTCCTGGACCCTTAGAGTCCCGTAGAGCTTTAGTCCTGTGATTAATGCCTCATATTCTGCTTGATTGTTTGTTGATGGGAAGCTGAAAGATATAGCTGTCTGAATCTTGAATCCTTCTGGACTCTTGAGTATGAGTCCAGCTCCTGACCTCTCGCTTGTTGAAGAACCATCTACCTTTAAGGTCCAGGCGCCCGGACTTTTATCATTTTTTAGGTCCTGGTCCATGTCCATTGGTTCTGGGTCTTCTTCTGGGAAGTTGCATTCGAATATGAAGTCTACAAGAGCTTGAGCTTTGATTGCAGTCCTGGAAATGAAGCTTAGGTTGAAATGGCTCAATTCCACAGCCCAATTGATAAGTGTTCCCGAGATATCTGGCTTGTGGATTATTTTTCTTAGTGGATTATTGGCTTGTGCTCCTGCTGACAAGTATAAGTAGAGAGGCTCTCCTGGCTTAGCTTTAGTTAGGACTGGTGGCTGAGAGAGGTAGGACTTGATTTCCTCGAATACTTTTTGGCACTCCGGATTTCAGTTTACCTCTTTCTTATTGGTTGCTCCTTTGAGTAAATCAAAGAAAGGTAGGCACCTCTCTGCTAGCTTTGAGATAAATCTCCTGAGTGCTGCTAGGGATCCTGCTAGTTTCTGCACATCTTTTTGGGTCCTGGGAGCTTTCATCTCCTGGATTGCTTTTATTTTCTCCGGATTGGCTTCTATCCCTCTGTTGCCGATCATGAATCCTAGGAACTTTCCTGCTCCTACTCCGAAGGTGCATTTCTCCGGATTCAGCTTGAGTTGGTTCTTCCTTAGGTTGTCAAAGCATTCCTTCAGATCTTTCACGTGCCCTGGTATAGTTATTGATTTGGAAATCATGTTATCGACATAGCAGTCCAAGTTCCTCCCAATCTCGGACTTGAATATCTTGTTCATGGCTCTTTGGTAAGTGGATCATGCGCTGGTAAGCCCGAAGCGTAGCATCACATAGGCGTAGACTGCTCTATGAGTTATGAGTGTTGTCTTAGGAATGTCCTTTGGGTTTATCTTTATCTGGTTGTATCCGGAGAAGGCATCCATGAAACTTAGCATGACATGTCCTGAGGTGGCATCTATCAGTTGATCAATATTTGGGAGAGGGTATGGATCCTTCAGGCACGCATCATTCAGGTCCGTGTAATCCACACACATTCTCCTTTGTCGTTGGACTTCCTTCACCATAACCACATTAGCTAGCCACTTCAGATATTGGATTTCTTTGATGATCCCTGCTTTGAGTAGCTTTTCCACTCCTTCGTCGATTGCTCTTTGCCTCTTCGGAGCAAAGTTTCTTCTCTTCTGCTTGACTGGTTTTCTGTTGGAGTTGACATCCAAGTTGTGCATTGCTATGGACTCATGTAATCCTAGCATGTCACTTGGACTCCAGGAAAAAACATCTCTGTACTCCCAGAGCAGGGATACTAATCTCTCCTTGAAGGATTCTTCGAGTCCTGACCCAACTTTCACTTTTTGCTAGAATTGCTTTCGTCTACCTGGACTTCTTCTGTTTCAACTGCGGCAAAGTCAATTTTTGCTTGTTCTTTGTTTGAAATCATTTCATGAATCCTGGCTTCAGAGTTCTTCTTTAGATAGTTGTTTGCTTGTTCAGGTTCTTTGGTTGCTTGCATTGTAGGACAAGGTTGGTCTAGGACCTCGATTTGTCTTGTCCAGTACCATGACTTGGTTGCTTGCCAGTTCTTCTGTACTTGTTTTGTTTGCTTCTTCCCTTGTCCGGGGTCGGTGCTTCTTCATGCTTTGTTGCTTGCGAAGGACCGTAGCCTTCCTCTTGTTATTTTGACGGGTTTCTGCAATAACTAACCCCTGGTTGTAGCATGTTTCAGCAACTCCGTAATCTCCTTTAATCTCCTCGAATCCCCGTCGGGGTTGGGAACTTGATCTTGAGATGGGAGATTGAAGTTATTCTATCTACTGTGTGCTTGAAGAGGATATTTACCGAGGAGCCATTATCTATGAGCATTCTTCTTACTTCATTATCGAAAATGTCTAGAGTGACAACCAAGGCTGCATTGTGATTAGGGTTGACTCCTTCGTAGTCCTTGCTGCTGAATGATATCACCAGGTCTGGGAGTGATTGGATTGAGAGCACTTCTTCGCCGAAGTCCGGGCTCCGGGGTGGGGAGTAGGATCCTCCTAGGACCACATTGACTACATTTTTTCCTTTCTTCTGCGCTTCCCCTCTCCTGTTGTCCTAAACTAAGTACTTGCTCATATTCCCCTTCTTCACCTTGGTCATCAATGAAGTACTTGAGTGATAAGAAATTCTCGGTCTTGTGGCCATGGGTCTTGTGATAATCACACTGCCTATTGTAGGGTCTGCTCTCCGGAGGAGTTTGCATTGGCTTCGGAGGATAATAGAAAGACTTCTCTTTGACTTCTTTCAAGATTTCCTCCCGGGTCATGTTGAGAGGAGGTCCAGTCCGGCTCCTGCTTCAGCTCCTGAGCTTGCTTTATGGGTCCTGGGTCGCTGTTCGACTCCTGCTTAGGACCAAGTCTTTGGAAAACCGGGTTGGCTTATCTTTCTTGGCTTTGGTTGCTTTGCTTGAATTTCTTGTCCTGATGGTAACCCCCTTTCGGTCGGTTATCAGTGTTTTACTCCTGGACCCCCCATTCCGGGTCATCCTCATTGCCTGGAGCACAACTGTTTCCTTAATGAATCTGACAGCCATTGAGTAAGCTGCTGCCAGGCTTTGCGGCTCCTTATTGATCAGCTCCACTATATATCTCTCATTCTGCTGTGGATCCAAGTTTCTTCTGAAAATTCTTATAGCTTCCCTCTCATCTAAACTTGAAACTTTATTGATTGCTTCCTGGAACCGGCGCATGTATGCAGAAAAGGGACTCATTGTCATGCTGCTGGATTTGTCTCCAGGTGACACATGTGTATTTTGTGTGTTTTGTTTCCCCGAAATCTTCGATAGGAAGGAGGCTCGAAATTCCTTCCAAGAGTGGATGCTGCGGGAGGGGATATGCTGAACCATCTCTGGGCCCCTCCCTTAAGAGTTGAAGCGAAGAACCTTGATTTCGTCAAGTCGTTGTAGTAGTATATCTGCGCTATCTGCTCAAAGTAGTTTAGGTGCTCCTCCGGGTCTCCTAGACCATCAAAGGAGTCAAAGTTGTAATGTTTTAAGTCTCGCTGCCGGGGGATAGCTTCCAAGGAGTGGCTGAAAGAAGTGAGTGTTTCTCCAATCTCCACCCCTGAGTGTCTGTCCATCTTCCTCTGCAATTCATAGATCATGTCTTTGAGGTCCTTCTGCTTCTCGTTCTTCTTCATCATCAGAAATTAGCTCTGGAGTAGGGTCTCTCCGGTTCCTTTTGCTCCTAGACTTGGCCAACAGCTTCTCTTCTTCTAATTGCATTCTCTTTTGGATCTTTAGCTCAAGCTTTGCTTCTTCGTCTTTCCTGATTTGCTCCCGGACTTCTTCCAACTTTCTCTATTTAGCAGCTTCTGCTTTTTTCTTGCCTTGATCTTTTTTGCTTTTCTTCCCTTTGGCTCCAATACGGTCGAACACAGACCTCTTTGATTGCTGGGAGTCCCCTGACTCCTACGAATCCTCCTCTAGTTCGGCTTCTTCTTGGAGCCGGGCCTGCTCCTGTCTGTATAGTCTGATTGCTTCGGCTAGATCATCACTTGTAAGGTTAGCCATTTGCTCTTCGGCTACTGGGACATTGGTGTACTTGTACCGATTGAGCTCTATGAGAGTCCTGACATTCGTGGTGTTTACAATTCTCTCTACTACAGGATTGTGTAGTGGCTGCTCCTGGAATGTTTCTCTCTCGACTCCTGGGTCAAGAGCCTGGGAGTGGTCCGACTTCTGGACCTGAGCACTAGCGGATGGTCTTGCCATTTCTCAACAATACAACAACAAACAACAACAATATGCCACAAAGAATATCGGTCTAAGGTTGCTTTATGAACTTTGCAGAAACTACCCAGAATAACAACAAAAACTAACAAATAGCTTCCTGGGAGCAGTTTAAACAATTTCTTGGTACTACACAACGA
>NW_027419379.1:0-5121 GCF_009905375.1 Apium graveolens
TTTTTATTCTTATTTTTTCTATTTTTTAATTTTTTTATCAGTTTATCGCGTAATAATGCAAAACCGCTCTAAATCGTATATACAATTACTTTGCACTTCTCTGACGGGTGCGATCATACCAGCACTAATGCACCGGATCCCATCAGAACTCCGAAGTTAAGCGTGCTTGGGCGAGAGTAGTACTAGGATGGGTGACCCCCTGGGAAGTCCTCGTGTTGCACCCCTTTTTTCGTTTCACGTTTTTTTTCTTCTTAATTTTTTTTCCTCTTTGTACAACACATTTCTTCGATGTTTAGTTCATAATTTTTCCTTTATTTTTATTTTTCTTATTTTTATTCTTATTTTTTCTATTTTTTAATTTTTTTATCAGTTTATCGCGTAATAATGCAAAACCGCTCAAATCTTCGTATATACAATTACTTTGCACTTCTCTGACGGGTGCGATCATACCAGCACTAATGCACCGGATCCCATCAGAACTCCGAAGTTAAGCGTGCTTGGGCGAGAGTAGTACTAGGATGGGTGACCCCCTGGGAAGTCCTCGTGTTGCACCCCTTTTTTCGTTTCATTTTTTTCTTCTTAATTATTTTTCCCTCTTTGTAACAACACTTTTCTTCGATGTTTAGTTCATAATTTTTTCCACTTATTCTTTTATTTTTTCTTATTTTTATCTATTTTTTCTATTTTTTAATTTTTTTATCAGTTTATCGCGTAATAATGCAAAACCGCTCTAAATCTTCGTATATACACATACTTTGCACTTCTCTGACGGGTGCGATCATACCAGCACTAATGCAACGGATCCCATCAGAACTCCGAAGTTAAGCGTGCTTGGGGCGAGAGTAGTAATAGGATGGTGACCCCCTGGGAAGTCCTCGTGTTGCAACCCCTTTTTCGTTTCACGTTTTGTTTCTTCTTACTTTTTTTTCCTCTTTGTACAACACATTCTTCGATGTTTAGTTCATAATTTTTCCCTTTATTCTTTTATTTTTTCTTATTTTTATTCTTATTTTTTATTTTTTAATTTTTTTATCAGTTTATCGCGTAATAATGCAAAACCGCTCTAAATCTTCGTATATACAATTACTTTGCACTTCTCTGACGGGTGCGATCATACCAGCACTAATGCACCGGATCCCATCAGAACTCCGAAGTTAAGCGTGCTTGGGCGAGAGTAGTACTAGGATGGGTGACCCCCTGGGAAGTCCTCGTGTTGCACCCTTTTTCGTTTCACGTTTTTTTCTTCTTAATTTTTTTCCTCTTTGTACAACACATTTCTTCGATGTTTAGTTCATAATTTTTCCTTTATCTTTTTTTTTTCTTATTTTTATTCTTATTTTTCTATTTTTTAATTTTTTTATCAGTTTATCGCGTAATAATGCAAAACCGCTCTAAATCTTCGTATATACAATTACTTTGCACTTCTCTGACGGGTGCGATCATACCAGCACTAATGCACCGGATCCCATCAGAACTCCGAAGTTAAGCGTGCTTGGGCGAGAGTAGTACTATGATGGGTGACCCCCTGGGAAGGTCCTGTGTTGCACCCTTTTTTTCGTTTCACGTTTTTTTCTTCTTAATTTTTTTTCCTATTGTTACAACACATTTCTTCGATGTTTAGTTCATTAATTTTTCCTTTATTATTTTTTTTTTTCTATTTTTGTCTATTATTATTTTTTATATTTTTAATTTTTTTATAAGTATCGGTTTTAATAATGCCAAAACAGCTACTAAATCTTCGAATATACAATTACTTTGCACTTTCTCTGACGGGTGCGATCATAACAGATACTAATGAACGGAATCCCCAATCATTAACTCCGAAGTTTAAAGTGCTTGGGCTGAGATGAGGTAGTAATAGGAATGGGTGAACCCTGGGAAGTCCCGTTTGTGGCAATATTTTTTCGTTTCCCGTTTTTTTTTTTCTTCTTAATTTTTTTCCTATTTGTACAACACATTTCTTCGATGTTTAGTTCATAATTTTCCTTTATTCTTTTATTTTTTCTTATTTTTTTATTTTTCTATTTTTTAATTTTTTTATCAGTTTATCGCGTAATAATGCAAAACCGCTCTAAATCTTCGTATATACAATTACTTTGCACTTCTCTGACGGGTGCGATCATACCAGCACTAATGCACCGGATCCCATCAGAACTCCGAAGTTAAGCGTGCTTGGGCGAGAGTAGTACTAGGATGGGTGACCCCCTGGGAAGTCCTCGTGTTGCACCCCTTTTTTCGTTTCACGTTTTTTTCTTCTTAATTTTTTTCCTCTTTGTACAACACATTTCTTCGATGTTTAGTTCATAATTTTTCACTTTATTCTTTTTTTTTTTTTATTTTTTTATTATTTTTTCTATTTTTTAATTTTTTTATCAGTTTATCGCGTAATAATGCAAAACCGCTCTAAATCTTCGTATATACAATTACTTTGCACTTCTCTGACGGGTGCGATCATACCAGCACTAATGCACCGGATCCCATCAGAACTCCGAAGTTAAGCGTGCTTGGGCGAGAGTAGTACTAGGATGGGTGACCCCCTGGGAAGTCCTCGTGTTGCCCCTTTTTCGTTTCACGTTTTTTTTCTTCTTAATTTTTTTCCTCTTTGTACACACATTTCTTCGATGTTTAGTTCATAATTTTTCACTTTATTTTTTATTTTTTCTTATTTTTATTCTTATTTTTCTATTTTTTAATTTTTTTATCAGTTTATCGCGTAATAATGCAAAACCGCTCTAAATCTTCGTATATACAATTACTTTGCATTCTCTGACGGGTGCGATCATACCAGCACTAATGCACCGGATCCCATCAGAACTCCGAAGTTAAGCGTGCTTGGGCGAGAGTAGTACTAGGATGGGTGACCCCCTGGGAAGTCCTCGTGTTGCACCCTTTTTTCGTTTCACGTTTTTTTTTCTTAATTTTTTTCCTCTTTGTACAACACATTCTTCGATGTTTAGTTCATAATTTTTCCTTTATTCTTTTATTTTTTCTTATTTTTATTCTTTTTTCTATTTTTTAATTTTTTTTATCAGTTTATCGCGTAATAATGCAAAACCGCTCTAAATCTTCGTATATACAATTACTTTGCACTTCTCTGACGGGTGCGATCATACCAGCACTAATGCACCGGATCCCATCAGAACTCCGAAGTTAAGCTTGGGCGAGAGTAGTACTAGGATGGGTGACCCCCTGGGAAGTCCTCGTGTTGCACCCCTTTTTTCGTTTCACGTTTTTTTTCTTCTTAATTTTTTTCCTCTTTGTACAACACATTTCTTCGATGTTTAGTTCATAATTTTTCCTTTATTTTTATTTTTTCTTATTTTTATCTATTTTTTCTATTTTTTATTTTTTTATCAGTTTATCGCGTAATAATGCAAAACCGCTCTAAATCTTCGTATATACAATTACTTTGCACTTCTCTGACGGGTGCGATCATACCAGCACTAATGCACCGGATCCCATCAGAACTCCGAAGTTAAGCGTGCTTGGGCGAGAGTAGTACTAGGATGGGTGACCCCTGGGAAGTCTCGTGTTGCACCCTTTTTTCGTTTCACGTTTTTTTTCTTCTTAATTTTTTTTCCTCTTTGTACAACACATTTCCGATGTTTAGTTCATAATTTTTCATTTATTCTTTTATTTTTTTATTTTTATTCTTATTTTTTCTATTTTTTAATTTTTTATCAGTTTATCGCGTAATAATGCAAAACCGCTCTAAATCGTATATACAATTACTTTGCACTTCTCTGACGGGTGCGATCATACCAGCACTAATGCACCGGATCCCATCAGAACTCCGAAGTTAAGCGTGCTTGGGCGAGAGTAGTACTAGGATGGGTGACCCCTGGGAAGTCCTCGTGTTGCACCCCTTTTTTCGTTTCACGTTTTTTTCTTCTTAATTTTTTTTCCTCTTTGTACAACACATTTCTTCGATGTTTAGTTCATAATTTTTCACTTTATTCTTTTATTTTTTCTTATTTTTATTCTTATTTTTTCTATTTTTTAATTTTTTATCAGTTTATCGCGTAATAATGCAAAACCGCTCTAAATCTTCGTATATACAATTACTTTGCACTTCTCTGACGGGTGCGATCATACCAGCACTAATGCACCGGATCCCATCAGAACTCCGAAGTTAAGCGTGCTTGGGCGAGAGTAGTACTAGGATGGGTGACCCCCTGGGAAGTCCTCGTGTTGCACCCCTTTTTCGTTTCACGTTTTTTTTCTTCTTAATTTTTTTCCTCTTTGTACAACACATTTCTTCGATGTTTAGTTCATAATTTTTCCTTTATTCTTTTATTTTTTCTTATTTTATTCTTATTTTTTCTATTTTTAATTTTTTTATCAGTTTATCGCGTAATAATGCAAAACCGCTCTAAATCTTCGTATATACAATTACTTTGCACTTCTCTGACGGGTGCGATCATACCAGCACTAATGCACCGGATCCCATCAGAACTCCGAAGTTAAGCGTGCTTGGGCGAGAGTAGTACTAGGATGGGTGACCCCCTGGGAAGTCCTCGTGTTGCACCCCTTTTTTCGTTTCACGTTTTTTTTTTCTTAATTTTTTTTCCTCTTTGTACAACACATTTCTTCGATGTTTAGTTCATAATTTTTCCTATTCTTTTATTTTCTTATTTTATTATTTTTTCTATTTTTTTTTTTTATCAGTTTATCGCGTAATAATGCAAAACCGCTCTAAATCTTCGTATATACAATTACTTTGCACTTCTCTGACGGGTGCGATCATACCAGCACTAATGCACCGGATCCCATCAGAACTCCGAAGTTAAGCGTGCTTGGGCGAGAGTAGTACTAGGATGGGTGACCCCCTGGGAAGTCCTCGTGTTGCACCCTTTTTTCGTTTCACGTTTTTTTTCTTCTTAATTTTTTTTCCTCTTTGTACAACACATTTCTTCGATGTTTAGTTCATAATTTTTCTTTATTCTTTTATTTTTTCTTATTTTATTCTTATTTTTTCTATTTTTTTTTTTTATAGTTTATCGCGTAATAATGCAAAACCGCTCTAAATCTTCGTATATACAATTACTTTGCACTTCTCTGACGGGTGCGATCATACCAGCACTAATGCACGGATCCATCAAACTCCGCGTTAAGCGTGCT
>NW_027419380.1:0-37954 GCF_009905375.1 Apium graveolens
ATATGAGCTACTCATAATACTCATGCAGTCTGGTCAAAAGAATGAAACCAAGTGATATCTAATGCGATGAAGTCGCAAAATATTCAGTATATATACATATATACTTTTCAAAATATGGAAGCCTCTTCCATGCCTAATATACACAAAGTCCCAGTGTAACTGTATATATAAAAAATATCGTTGCAAGGTGATCTCATATCTAACCTTGTCTCAACGTTTTTCTGAAAATCTTTGCATCATAAGACAATTATTAATTAGATATAAGTTTAAAAGATGAGGTTACCAAATACCCCAATATACTTATATCTTTCCCAATACTACTTGAATACCACCGTTCAAGTTATAATCAGTTTCAAAAGTTCATCACATAGATGAGACTACAAGACAAGATTTGAATAGATTCAATCTTTGAAATATTATTGAATGAAATAAAGTTACGAGATATTTATTAGTCCCGATATATATACCACATATATATCTCTTAAACATTCCTGGAACCTTGTTATGTAAAGTATGAACAGAGTTGAAACATCCAATGAATTTTGGAAAGGAAAAGAATTTTGGCATAAACCCGATATCTCGCTGATCAGGCAAAGATACCACTAAGTAAACCTTTTTCTACTAGTAGATGGACGAATTCCCATGGTCATCACCCCTGGTCATAATTAAGACCTATGCTGGACTGCCCACTCAGCCCTTATGCATTTGATGGACTCACACTGAGCCACTTACAACAATAATAGACCGTACCCCGGCCTGTCGCTTATGCCGACTCAATGAGAGGGCTTCACTTCCCCGACCGTTTGGGCAGTAATCAATTCATTTACCAAATCTGCAACCTTGTTGCGAATATAAAATACACCACAGAGCCGGATTCCCCAGGTTTTTGACGCGAGTATTTAAATCCCCTTAAAAGGAAGATCTTAAATATAAAAATGAGTTTTGGGATCCGCTCTGACTTTTAAAAATCATTTTGAAGATCGAAAACACTCTTAAAGAGTGTTTTGGAGTAAGGTCGAATTTAATGAAGTAAATCAGTCCCCAGAATATTTTAGAAAATGACTGAATATTATTATTTTAATTAATATTCCCATAAAGAATAATCTTTATAAAAATTAATTGAAGTAGAAGTTTTAAAACTTATACTTAAAACGAACTATTAAATAACCAAAGATATACTTATAAAAGTATTATCTTTATTTGAATAACCGAAAATAAGTTTTGATTATTTACACCTTATTCTTTAATAAAATAAAGAATATACCTCAGCAAATAATCGGAGTCATAGATCCTCAAATGAATATTCAAATAATATTCAATAAATAAAATACGCTGAGTCATAATACCTCGAATGAATATTATAAATAATATTCATTAAATAAAATAAAGGAGTCCATACATCCTCAAATGACATATTCAAATAATATTCATAATTAAATAAAAGGAGTCATAAGTCCCTCGAATGAATATTCAAATAATATTCAATAAATATATAAAGGAGTCATAAGCCCTCGAATGATATTCGAAATAATAATTCCAATAATAAATAAAGTTTAAAGTTATCGGAATAAACCTTATTCGATTAATAGTTTGGAAAAACTATAACCATATATAAATAAATATATATATATATATCCATATCCCTATATATACAAAATCTACTCGGGATCCTCGACTCCCGGTCGTTTAGAAAATATTTTCACCTTTGGGTCCCTATACTAAGGGTATACGCAAATACCGCTTATCTCTAGCATAGGTATTATGCAACGAATAAGCATTTGAACCAACAGATATATATTTCAAGAATATGAAACAGGCATGCATATATACCATATCACATGCTACAATATATCGCAACATTTGCTAATATAAACATCATGCATCTATCGCAAGATAATGCATATACATATATACATCACAACAACAGTTATAACTGGTAGAAAACTTGCCTGAGCGACTGGGGTTACGAATGGCTCGGGACGAGTCTGATAACCTATAAACAACAAGTAAGTTGGAATTAAACCAAAGTCACTTGTAAATCTATACTTTAACTAACTTAGACTCTAACGCTTATTCTGCGCTTACTGATTCGCTTAAGTCACTCGGGTACCCTCGGCTCCACCATTTTTAATAATTTAACCTTTACGAGTTTTAAAGCGATTCCTTCGCAAATGTCTTACCAACTGCCTAACACACTTACCATAAATGTTTCATACATTAATTAACCCTTTTTGGTCTTTAACCTATGTTTCAAAGTAAGGCGAGGGAAAAAGTTTCGTTCGCGAAACGCCGTTACTTGAAACGGTCGTTTCTCCTAAACCGTGCATCGGAATCGAACGAACTACATATCAAAACGAAGCTCGTAACATGAGCTACCTAAACATGGCAGTGGTCACAATCTAGCAGGGGGTCCTCGGGTCCTAATGTTATGCACAAAACAGTCTAAAGAAAATTGGACGTTACGACGGCTATGTTTACGCGATTACCAATATTTATACCACTCCAATTCTTTACCAATTCACTACAAACCACCCAACCATCATCAATACCTCAAACACAACTTATATCAAGGCAAAGTCAGTCCATAATCTCAAGGTTTTCCAACTTATTCAACCACAAACATGATCTACTAACCATAACTTAAGATTCATTAACCATTAACCAAGATTCATATCCAAAATCACCACAAATCCAACCAAACCATCTATCATACATGGATCTTGCTATACATACATGGATATTTCTATATATACATTAATCCATCCATAAACTCATCAAAACTCAAAGTTCAAACTATAAGTTAAAGGTGAAAGTTGTTTATACCTCCTTGAAGCTTCCTAACACAACCCAAGAGCTTTGAATGCCTAAAAGAACCTTGATCCTTGCTTGTATAACCTTAATCTTTCATAAAATTCAAGAAAACTAAAGTTATTTCTTGAAGGTTACTATTCACCATCTTCTTCCTTGATTTATAGAAAAAGATTGGCTTGGAATTAGAAGCTTAAACTTATAGGAAGTATGTAACTATCCATGGGGAAGCTTAGATAATTACCTTGCTAAATAGTAAGTGGTGGAGCTTGGATCTTCAAATTTTAAGAAATGGGCCGAGAGCTAGCTTGGGAAGAAGATATTTTTGTGTTTTGTTTGATGAAAATGAAATGATTTGCTTGGTTGGTTGATTTTTGTGTTGTTTTTGGTTAATGACTTAATTAACCTTGATTTTGTGTGGTTATAATTCAACCACACTTCCTTCCCTTCTATGTCATGCTTGTGTCACCTTGCACATGTCATTATGCTCCCACTTGTCCACACCTTGTGGTTTGATGATGTCACAATCCCTGGCTTCTTGTACAAGCTTGTCTCTTGGTCACTTATTTGTTTTACGGTTCGCTTATCTTTCGTTCTCGTTTATCGTTTGAGGGATCATACCCGGGATCTTATTACTTAGGTTCCCTTAACCTTTCTCAATATATTATATTCCTTTTATGATCCTCTCCTATAATCCTTTAATTTCAATCCTTTTTATCCTGTTACCTTATACTCAATTCTCTCCGTATCTTGTGGATTTCCGGGAAAAATCAAAGTGTTCGGAATTGGATTCTGACGATCTTTACATACACTTATATACCACATAGAGTACTAATAATATCCCATAAGATCAATAACAGAACCCCTACATAGCGTGGCATGAAAAGTTTTCTCGTTCAGCAAAAACACTATTCATAAGGGTTTCAAAATTTCTCAAAAATTGGGGTTATTACAATGTCTGCAATCTGCTTTTTACTTGGAACAATATGGAGTTCCACTGTACCATTCATCACATGTTCCCTTATGAAGTGGTACTTGATGTCAATGTGCTTGGTTCTTGAGTGTTGTACTGGATTTTCAGTAATGGCAATGGCACTTGTGTTGTCACAGAATATTGGAATTTTGTCAACATTTAGCCCATAGTCAAATAGTTGATTCCTCATCCACAGTATCTGTGCACAGCAACTACCAGCAGCAATGTACTCAGCTTCAGCTGTTGATGTAGAAACAGAATTTTGCTTCTTGCTGAACCATGACGCAAGCTTATTCCCTAAAAATTGACAGGTGTCAGTTGTACTTTTCCTGTCTATTTTGCAACCTGCATAATCTGCATCTGAGTAGCCAATTAGATCAAAACCAGACTCTCTAGGGTACCAAATTCCTAGATTTGGAGTCCCTTTGAGATATCTGAAAATTCTTTTAATAGCCGTTAAGTGAGATTCTTTAGGGTCAGCTTGAAATCTAGCACAGAGACATGTAGAAAACATTATATCAGGTCTACTAGCAGTTAAATATAGAAGTGATCCAACCATGCCTTTATAACTTGTAATGTCCATAGACTTTTTAGCCTTGTTTAATTCAAGCTTGGTGGCAGTGGCCATGGGAGTTTTTGCAGATGAACAATCCATTAAGTCAAACTTCTTTAAAAGATCATAAATATATTTAGTTTGACTAATGAAAATTCCACCACTAACTTGTTTAACTTGTAAACCAAGAAAAATATGTTAGCTCTCCCATCATGCTCATTTCATATTTACTTTGCATTAACTTAGCAAACTTTTTACAAAGCTTATCATCTGTAGAACCAAATATAATATCATCTACATAGATTTGAACAAGTATTGTAGAGCCATTAACATTTCTAAAGAAAAGAGTTTTGTCAACAGTACCTCTTGTAAAGTAATTATCTAGAAGAAATTTTGACAAAGTCTCATACCAGGCTCTAGGTGTTTGCTTTAGTCCATAGAGTGCTTTCAACAGATAATATACATAGTCTGGAAAATTTGGATCTTCAAATCCTGGAGGTTGGCTTACATAAATTTCTTCCTCCAATTCTCCATTCAGAAATGCACTCTTGACATCCATTTGATAGACTTTGAAATTGGCATGGGCTGCATAGGCTAGAAAGATTCTGATGGCTTCAAGTCTTGCAACTGGAGCAAATGTCTCATCAAAATATATTTCCTCTTGTTGAGAATAGCCCTTGGCAACCAATCTAGCTTTATTCCTTATTACAATGCCATTTTCATCCATCTTGTTTCTGAATACCCATTTTGTGTCAATAGAGCTATTGTTCTTTGATTTGGGTACCAGCTTCCATACATTGTTCCTCTCAAATTGGTTTAGCTCCTCTTGCATTGCTAAAATCCAGTCTGGATCCAGTAGAGCTTCTTCCACTCTCTTAGGTTCCTCCTGTGATAGAAAACCACTGTATAGACATTCATCTTGAGTAGCCCTTCTAGTCTGCACCTTAGATGTTGCATCACCAATGATCAATTCAAAAGGATGATTCTTGGTCCATTTCCTTTGAGGTGGTAGATTAGCTCTAGATGAGGTTGCCTCAGTATTGTCATGATGTGAGATAGAGTGTTGATTGGTTGAAACTCCCCCTGAGTTACTGATCCTTTAAAAGGAACTGGGAGTTCTATCAACTGATAAAGTGAATTGATTATCCGTTGATAGACTATGATCAACGGATGCTTCATTATGTACTTCAACGGATGATGCACTTTAACGGATGCTGCATTACTTCTATCAACGGATGCTGAATTATGACTTTCAACTAATGCAGCATTTTGTGCATTATCCAAAGGCAGATTTTGAATTCTTTTCAAGGTGCCTTCTCCATCATTCTCATCTTCACTATCATCACAATATATCTCAATGTTGTCAAATATGAGTCCTAAAAGAGATGTGTCCTAAATCCAATCATGTATGATGATTTAGGAATAACTTTTATGTAATCTGTTTTGATTTCATTGATATTAATAAAAGACTTGTTTTGGTTTTATTGCGGGCTTTATCTATTTAAGTGTTTAAATAAGATATACCATAGTTTAGAGTAAAGCTTTTTATGGATTATGATGAGATCATAATAATGAGACCTAAAAGATGATAACCCTAAACTTAAATATTTCCTGGTCGTAGGATTACTAACTGGTAATTAGTAATCCGCAAAGATCGGTACATACTATAGTTGCTTCATTATGAAGGATGTATGTTCTCATAGACATTTGTGTGGTGATACTATAGCTAGTATGTAGGTGCTTATTATAGAATAAGTTCACTGAACATGACTCACACAGCTGAACAACTGATGGAGTTCACTCACGTGTCAGCAGTTGTTCACATAGTGATAGTTGTACAAGTATCCTGAGACTTGAGGCCATCATAGTCATCTTGTGTACACTGAACTATGCTTTGGTTTAGTTCTTAGTCTCCGAGGACAATTATAAGGGCTCTACTGGGTATAGGAATTTGTACACGAAGATAGTGTATGATCAATAAAGGATCTACCCCTTCCAGTGAAGGAAGAGAATGTTCAATGCTGATCCACTTATGCTAGTTCAGGAATCTCTGGCCAGAGTGAATGAAATTAGAAAGGAGTTTCTAATTTACATTAAATAGAACTAAGCATAGTGAATGGGAAACCAAATGATTAAATAAGATAGGCTTGACACAAGTTCCATGCCTTGTATTTAATCATGACATTGCAGGGTAGAAGGAATTGATTGTACGGTAACTACTCACTGAATAGGTTCTTGGTATTCTAAGCAGTGAATTCGTATTATCCGGATAGTCGCGATATGCTGAGAAGTATCCCTCACGATGTAGAATAAATATGATTAATTTATTAATTAATCATATTTAATGAATTAGAGAATTTATATAAATAATGATAAAATAGTTTTATTATTATTTATTTCTACTACCGGCTTAATATTGAACCTACAGGGTCACACCATAAAAGAGAATGATTTAATGGTGGAGGAATTAATTAATAATGGCTGGTAATTATATTTTTGTGAAATAAATAATTAATTAGCTAATTTAATAATTGATTAAATGAGATTTAATTAATTCTTAATATTATTAATTAAGAATTTAATTTTGGAAATTAAATCAAGTGAGAGAATTATTTTTCTAAAGTGTTTAGAAAAGGGATTAATGATTAAAATGTGTTTTAATTATTAGTTAATTGGGTAATAAGAATAATCAATTAAAGGGTTAATAATAATAATATTTTATGGAAAATTTTCAGCTGAAAATTTTTCCTATAAATATACTATTATAAACCCTATTTGCCTCAACCTAAATCATTAACCCTAATTCTAAAGTAGAACAAGAGGGAGGCAACTAATTCTCTCAACCTCTTCCTCCTCCATCACATTGTACTCTTGGTGGATACCGGTGGAGTGTTTCACACTTGAGGAGCAGCTGCTAGGGATTTCCGTTCATCGTTCTTGGATCGCTATTAAAGACCTCCATCTTTCCATTAACATAAAGCTTCTTAAGGTAAACATACTGAACTACGAATTAAATATTATTTTTCGCATGGATCCTGCGGAGGGTTTCGGTTTTTTTTAAGATTTAAATTTACGTTTTCATTGCATTTATGTGCTAAAAACCCTTCAAGTCCTTCATGATATCCCTCATCTGTTACTCCATCAATCTTTTTATCATCAAACACAATATGCACAGATTCCATAATAATATTGGTTCTTAGATTGTAGACCCTATATGATTTTCCAGCAGAATAACCAACAAATATCCCTTCATCAGCCTTTGCATCAAACTTCCTTTTATGATCAGGTTGATTCCTTAGAATGTAGCATTTGCAACCAAAGACATGAAGAAAGTTTAAGGTTGGTTTTCTTCTCTTGAACAGTTGATAGGGAGTCATGCCTTTTGCCTGATTGATTAGAGAAATATTCTAAGTGTAACATGCACAGTTAACAGCCTTAGCCCAAAAGTATGTTGGGAGTTTTGACTCTTCAAGCATTGTTCTTGCAGCTTCAATTAGTGATCTGTTCTTCCTTTCCACCACACCGTTCTGATGTGGATTCCTTGGAGTTGAGAACTAATGCATGATCCCATTTTCTTCACAGAACAACCTCATGGTAGAATTCCTGAACTCAGTTCCATTGTCACTCCTGATATTCCTTACTTTGAAATCTGGATGATTGTTGACTTGCTTGATATGATTGATAATGATTTCACTAGCTTCATCCTTTGATCCAAGAAAGTAGGTCCATGAAAACTTTGAGAAATCATCTACAATCACTAGGCAATATGTATTCCTTGAAATTGACAATACATTGACTGGTCCAAAAAGATCCATGTGTAGCAGTTGTAATGGTTCATCAATTGCTGATTCAAGCTTCTTACTGAATGATGCTCTCTTTTGCTTCCCTTTCTGACAAGCATCACACAGTCCATCCCTTGAGAATTCCACTAGAGGCATTCCTCTAACTAAGTCCTTTTTGACTAGATCATTCATTGTCTTGAAATTCAAATGGAACAGCTTCTTGTGCCTTAGCCAACTTTCATCTGGACTTGCTTTGCTGAAAAGACAAGTAATTGATTCTGCATCTGTAGAGTTGAAGTCAGCCAAGTACACAGTCCCTTTTCTAACTCCAGTCAGAACCACTTTGTTGTCCTTCTTACTTGTGACAACACAGGCTTCAAAATTGAAGGAAACAGTATTCCTTCTGTCACATAGTTGACTGATGCTCAATAGATTGTGTTTGAGACCATCAACTAGTGCAACTTCATCAATGATGACATTTTCTTTTGAAATCAAGCCATATCCCATAGTGAACCCTTTGCTGTCATCTCCAAAGGTTATGCTAGGGCCAGCTCTCTCCTTGAACTCTGTGAGCAGGGTGAAATCTCCTGTCATGTGCCTTAAACATCCACTGTCCAAGTACAATAGATTCCTTCTTTTTCCCTGCACACAACAAAATCAAATCAAGTTGATTTTGGTACCCAAGTTTCCTTGGGTCCAGCCTTGTTAGTCTTTTTCCTAGACTTCATACCTCCTGCATCTTTTGACTTAGGTAACTTTGGGTCAACCTTGGTCTCAGATGTAGTTGGTTGAAGTGTAGGGTTAGTCACAGAATCATTTAGCACATTTGGTTGAATTTGATAAGGCATAGATTGTGCAAACACATTGTAATAACCCCAAAATCTTGAACTTTTTTGTAACCCTTATGAATAGTGTTTTAGCTGAATGAGAAAACTTTTCATGTCACACTATGTAGGGGTTCTGTTATGGATATTCTGAGATTTTATTAGTACTCTATATGGTATATAAGTGTATGTAAAGATCGTCAGAATCCAATTCCGAACACTTTGGTTTTTCCCGGAAATCCACTAGATATGGAAAGAATTGAGTAAAAGGTAACAGGATAAAAAGGATTTAAATTAAAGGATTATAAGAGAGGATCATAAAAGGAATATAATATATTGAGAAAGGTTAAGGGAACCTAAGTAATAAGATCCCGGGTATGATCCCTCAAACGATAAACGAAAACGAAAGTTAAGCGAACCGTATAACAGATCAGCGGTCATTAGGCAAACAATTAGGAAGTTAATCAAAGGGATTAGAGAGGATGATGTCACCCAACCAATGAGAAGAGGACAAGGAGGGAAAGATGACATCATAGCATGACATAAGCATGACATGGGAAGGAAGGAAATGTGGTGGAATATTAACCACACAAAATCAAGGTTAAATTGGTAATTAACCAAAAACAAATCAAATACTCAACCAACCAAGCCAAACAATTCATTTTTCATCAAAACAAGAACACAAGGCATTTTATTTCTTCATGCTCTTGGCTTTTTACTATTTCAAAGAGAAAGAAATTCAAAACTCAAGATCAAGGCTTCCTAAATTGGTAAGATAATTCCCTAGTCATCCTTATGCATAGTTATGGCTATATTATGAGTTTAAGCCTTCAATTCTTTCTCAATCTTCTTCAAGAAATCAATGAAGAAGACAATGAATAGTGATTTCAAAGTTTTTAACTTGATTTTTCTTGTTTTCCTTTAAGATCCAAGCATCCCTAAGACTTCTCAAGGCTTCTTAAGGCTTCCTAGCTACTCCCACCACTTCAAGGAAGGTATACCATCTCCAAACCCTAGCTTTAATTTGTATATTAGGTTGATTATGGTTGTGAGGGTAAAGGGTAGCTTGAAACTTGTTTGTTTAAGAGTTTGGGTTAGAATGGTGGTGATTGATTTGTTGAAATCTTAAGATTTGGTTAAAGAATGTAGTATAGTTTAAATTCAAGTTTTAGGAGTAAGTAAATGGATTATAATGAGTTGGTTTGGGGCTGTTGTAATTTATTTTGGATGGAGGTTTGGTTGGGTTGTGAATTGGGGTTGAATTGTGATGGTTTTGGAATGGTTTAAATTTGGGAAATCGCGTAAACATAGCCGTCGTAATGTCCGATTTACTTTAGACTGCTTTTGTTCATAACATTAGGACCCGAGAACCCCCTGCTAGATGTTGACCATTGCCATGTTTAGATAGCTCATGTTACGAGCTTCGTTTTGATATGTAGTTCGTTTGATTCCGATATACGGTTTAGGAGAAACGACCGTTTTAAGTAACGGCGTTTTGTGAATGAAACTTTTCCCCTCGCCTTACTTTGAAACATAGGTTAAAGACCAAAAAGGGTTAATTAGTGTATGAAACAATTATGGTAAGAGTGTTAGGCAGTTGGTAAGACACTCGCGATGGAATCGCCTTAAAACTCGTAATGGTTAAATTATTAAAAATGGTGGAGCCGAGGGTACTCAAGTGACTTAAGAGAATCAGTAAGCGCAAAGCGAGCGTTAGAGTCTAAGTTGGTTAATGTATAGATTTACAAGTGACTTTGGTTTAAATCCAACTTACTTGTTGTTTATAGGTTACCAGACTCGTCCCGAGCCATTGTAACCCCCAGTCGCTCAGGCAAGTTTTCTACCCGTTATACTGTTGTTGTGATGTATATGTGTATATGCATGATCTTGCGATAAATGCATATTTGTTATTAGCAAATTCTTGCGATATATTGCAGCATGTGATATGGTATATATGCATGCCTGTTTCATATTCTTGGATTATATATATGTTGGTTAAAATGCTTACAGTTGCATAATACCTATGCTAGAGATAAGCGGTATTGAGTTTACCCTTAGTATAGGGGATCAAAAGGTGAACATATTTCTAAACCGGGAGTCGATGTTCCCGAGTATAATATATATATTTTTATATATATATGGTTATAGTTTTCAAAACTATTAATCGAATAAGGTTTATTCGATAACTTTAACTTTATTTTATTATTGAATATTATTTCAAATATTCATCCGAGAACTTATGACTCCTTTATTTTATTATTGAATATTATTTCGAATATTCATTCGAGGGCTTATGACTCAGTTATATTATTAATGATTATTAATTGAATATTCATTTGAGGATGTATGACTCCGTTTATTTTATTTAATGAATATTATTTATAATATTCATTCGAGGTATTATGACTCCGCTTATTATTTAATAATATTCTTTATTTTATTAAAGAATAATGTTTCGATAATCAAACTTATTTTCGATTATTCAAATAAAGATAGTACTTTCGTATAAGTATATCTTTGGTTATTTAATACTCATTTCAAGTATAAGTCTTACAACTTCTACTTCAATTATTTTTATAAAGATTATTCTTTATGGGAATATTATTCAAATAATAATATTCAGATATTTTCTAAATATATTGGTACTGATTTATTTTAATAAATCAGCAGTACTCCAAACATTCTTAAAAATGTTTTCGAGTCTTCAAAATGATTTTTAAAGTTAGAGTGGACCCCAAAACTCATTTTTATATTTAAGATCTTCCTTTCAAAGGGGATTTAAATACTCGCTCAAAACCTGGGGGATCCAGCTCTGTGGTGTATTTTACATTCGCAACGTGGTTGCTGTTTTGAGAAAACAATTTGATTACTTGCCCAACGTTCGGGAAGTAAGTCCATCTAATTGAGTCGGCATAAGCGACAGGCCGGGGTACGGTCTATCAAAGTGTAAATGGCTGGGTGGCAGTCCATCAACGCGTAAGAGGCCGGGTGGCGGTCCAGCACGAGGTCCTTATGTGGCCAGGGTGATGACCGGTGGGGGATTCATCCATCTACTAGTAGAAAAGGTTACTTAATGGATATCTTTGCCTGATCAGCAAGATATCAGGTTTATGCCAAAATTCTTTTCTTTCCAAATTCATTGGATATTACAACTCTGTTCATACTTTACATGACAGAGATTTTCTGGAAATGTATGAGATATATATATATGGATATATATATATCAGGACTTAATGAAGTATCTCGTAACTTCATTATTTATAATGATATTTCAAAGATTGAATCTATTCAAGTCTTACCTTGTAGTCTCATCTGGGTGATGAACTTTTGAAACTGATTATAACTTGAACGGTGGTAGTTCAAGTAGTATTCGGATATAAGTATATTGGAGTATCTTGTAACTTCATCTTTTAAACTTATATCTAGTAAATGATTATCTTATGCATGACAAGGATTTTCTATTAAAACGTTGAGACAAGGTTAGATATATGAGATCACCTTGCAACGATATTTTTATACAGTTATACACTGGAACTCTGTGTGTAATATCCATGGAAGAGGACTTCCAATATTTTGAAAAGTATATATGTATATATATATACTGAATATTTTGCGACTTAATCGCATTAAGATATCAACTTGGTTCATTTCTTTTGACCAAGACTTTCATGAGTACTATGAGAAGGCTCATATATTGTTAATCATTATACATATTATTTTGGTGGGCTTGCTGCTCACCCTTGCTTTCTTCTTTCATCACACAACAACAGAAAGAAAAGATGAACAGGACCAAGCTCCCGATTCGCAAGCGATTAGGAAACGTTCCGCAGTTTCCTATAGGCGTTGATGTCGCCGTAGCTGAGGTAGGAACTACCAATAGGCTAGGCTTTCAACTTATGATGTACCAGACTTATGTATAATTATGAATTGTAATAATGGCAAAGAAATGTAAATTTATTCAGAAACCTTTTTAAGGTGTATTGACATATAATTGTGGAATAAAACGACTTGTGATTATTTTTGGATATTCATCTCTGAGACTATAATTTGTGGTGTGTGTGTTTATTGTGGGGTCACAGTACAGAGTAGTTGATTATTTATTAAGATTGGGTGTTGTTAAGGGAAATGGAACTCGTGACAACCCGGATCCCCGACCCCGGATTTGGGGGTGTTACAGAAGTGGTATCAGAGCTAAGCGTTATAAACCTCAGAGATGATGTGACGTAAAGATAATAAGTTCACTAAGATAATAAGAACTCTTGCCAAGTTCATAGTCGGGCTACCTAGCGTAGTACTGACAGTTAAAAACCCTACGGGGACCCTTATAAATATCGTGATAGTAACATAGTTCGTTCTCGTATAGGGCAGCGGGGCACCGAACCCTGAGGTTCAGGAGCATCAACATGAGGATGTTATATTACAAGCTGGAGATCAAATTGTGAATCCGATGGAGTACCCTAATGAGGGACCGGATGAGATTCATATTGAGAATGTTGCAGTTGAGGATGTTATTCTGGAAAGGATTGTGGCTGAGGAGGATCTCATGGAGGATCCTGATGAGAATGAAGAGAGGACCGCTGAGGAATTGATGACCGTAGTCAGGGCGACTACCAGAGCAAGAATGGCCGCGAGGGTGGCACTAGAGGATGAAGAGTTACCAAGGGCACAAAGGTTAATGAGGGCAGAAGGAGTGGGGCCTTCCACGACCCCAATTATACCAGTATCAGACCCTCTTCCAGAGGTTCCTGTAGACATCCATGAGGTTCCACCAATTCCTGTTCCATCCCCGGTACAGAGCCCAGTACCTACTGAGGAAATGCCACATTTATCTCCTGCACCATTGTCACCTGATACCGTGCTTGGTTATCCATTTGGATCTCCTGGGTCTGCACCACCTGCACCCCATGGACTGCTAGATGCTACCACTCAGGCTTCTCTTATCGCCAATTATCATATGACTTTGGGTGGCCTGTCCGAGGCCCGTAATGTTAGGAGTGATCTGTTGGATCGACTTACTGCACCAAGGATTGAGGGCGGGGTACTTCCGGTGGGATTAGCTCATAGCATGGAAAGGATTGAGGCTACCACCCGTGTTACAGCTAGAGGCCATCTTGAGGGTCGGATTGATCCAGCTCTACTTGCAACTATCCTAGACCTCATCACCGCTTTAATGGAGCAGGTTAGGGATGTCGTGCGTGCTCGCATTTCTTGATCCATGGTAGTGTACAGAGCCAGAGCAATCAGACAAGGGTTTCATGTAGCACCGCTTTTGGAGGATTAGCCTAAGTTATGAATGATTAATTTTAATGACTAGATGATTATCTATGGTAGTACTTTTGGGTTATAAGCGATCAGATCAAATGATGTAATTCTCTTTAATATGTTCAGTTGTTGTACCCTCGAACAAATGGTTATGTATATATTCGTTAAATTCAGTTCAGATGAGTTGTTGTTATAAGATCACATTGTTAATTACTCTATTAACACTTAAGAGAGTGTCATGAAGTTTATCGAACTTAAGAATTCATAATTTGCAATCGTGCAAGGAATAAACGAGGGAAAGACTTAAGCAAAGTAAGTAAGACAAATATCCAGAGATTCTCAAAAAATTTCCAAGTAATATGCCCCCACAAGGAATAAGATTAGGGTCAAACCTTGAATGTGATAATCAGGGAGGTCGCAATTAAGATATAAGGAACCCAGAATATAATAAAGGGAAAAATGAGGATTTCAAATTAAAAGATGACCCCAATTATGGGGAGTAGGAAGAAATATTTAGACTAAGAAAACAGAAGTCGAGCGAGGTAAGAGGACCCGAGACGGTACTCCTATACGGAAATTCATGGACTTGTCTAAACAGAACTTATACTTTATCTCCCAACCACCACCTTGAGGGAAGCAATGTAGTGGGAAATTCTTTCAGGACCTTTAAATCGCTAAGCTCTCAGGGTTCCTAGGAACAAGCTGACCCAGTCGAGGCAAGAGCCTGGCTAAAGGAAATATAGGAATCATTTGAGATTCTAAATGATTGACGAATCATAAAAGACTGTTTTTGTCACTTACCCTCCTAAGAGAGAGGCCACCCGCTGGTGAAAGGCCAAGGAAGGCACGGAGCAAGAGATTATAATAAACTGATTTAAGTTCAGTCAATTATTTTTAGGAAAGTACTTCCCAAGGTTATGGAGATAGTGTAAAAGCTTTAGAGCCAGAACAAAGGCACACGAGTATGATGAATTATGAATCTAAGTTGTAAAAGTTGTCAAGATTCGTTCTGAGGACACGAATCCAGAATGACGGGATGTTTGAAATCAATGCTTATGTTGTGTTGGTTCATGAAATAATGATAAGAGAAAGGAAAATAAAAAGAAACTGAAGTGGAAAGGAATATAAAGGCAATAGAGTTGAGGTATGATAAGGGAGTTGGGTATGAGGAAACCCTAAAGACTCATAGCAATAGAAATAGAAAAGTATGCATTCGTCAGGATGAGGGTGATTCACCATGAGTTAAAATTTATGGTTGAAGGCATAAGAGATACATATATTTTATCCCCTGTAAGTTGGGAGGATTCGAGGAAACCTTGAGATAGTTCGAAGGATAAATAATGAGACGCGGATAGACTGAGGAGACAAGGAAGTAAGAAATTAGGAAAATTGGATGAAGGAAGTGACCTTCAAGAATGTGAAGTGTAAGACCGGTGGCTTGATACCCAGAAAGGGAGATGCCAGGTATGAAAGATATCCCAACATTGAGATGACTGTTGAGATAAACAACAAAAGTAAATAAGGAATTATTAAGAAGAAGTTCACGTTGAACACGACCAATATCTTCCAGAACATCCTTGTTATCGTTATCAAATTATGCAAGAAAAGCGGATAACCGTTGTTATCTTTTGGAGGCCATATTGATTGACCTCATTTTGAATACAGATGTTATTGTGAAACTAGGCATATACTATCGAGGTGGGAATGATTGAATAAGACACCCTTATCAGGGATATATGACTTGATTTATCCATGGAAGGATGCATGTACCTTTTAAAGGTGGAATTAAGGATAGAATATCAGTAACTTAAAACGAATCCTAGGGGAATGCATAAAGGCTGGCATTTCACCCTTAATAGGGACAGTATGAGTTTTGACAGTATGATTTGGAAAGGGTTAAGGTAACAACAACCTTTAAGAATCAGTGGAGAAATTTTTCAGAAGTATATAGACAATGGTTTTAGTATTAGTAAATGGTATTTTGATATGCCCTGTATCTAGGGAATACAGGAGGAACAATTCAAGGATAACCTTAGAGGTTTTACAAGGAGAAAGGTAATATTCAAAATTCTCAAGAATAGAAATGTTGATAAAGGAAATATGACGTAATTATAATGATGCCAAGTGGGGCACGTGTTAAACCACGAGAAAGTATGGATCGAACCAGTAATGGTCGAAATTGTTCAGGGCAATTAGGACTTAAGATAAAAGATGTTCTAATTATGATTGAGAGTTAGTCGTGACAGTGATTAACCTCTAAAGACTGAGGCAATAACTTATGGAAAAATGGTGATAATTTTTTTTCTCACCAGAATTTAAGGAAAACATCTTCACATAAGCAGTGATTGAAATGAGGTAGAAAATTTATTTGGAGGTGGTTAAAATGACATTGACTGTAAGGAAATTTTACTATCAGGAAAGGCCAAAGAGGTGGCCGACACTTTAAGTGTAAGAGGACAATTACAGGCGCTCGTGCCAGAGGAATACAGTGATAATGGTTGAAGCCGTAAAGGTTGTATTATGGTTTGAAAGATTGACATTCCTTCTGATGACTGTGCAATACCCAACCGTAATAGTAGTTTGGTAAAGGTTTAATTTGTGTAATCGCCATGAGCGGGCTATCTATCTCAGAAGATACTATCTTGAGATAAGCCAGGACCATGTTTCAAAAAGGACTAGACGAACCCTTGAGTTAAGTCTTCTATTTAAGGCATACGAGTAAGAATGGTATTAACCTGCTATTGTTGCTTTGACTGAAACTCTTCTGCAATTTTATCTGCTTCATGTCATGTATGTATGTCAGGATCAGGAGTGTTCTTCATGAATCATGAATGGTGATTATGTTACCTCCTTAGAAGAATTTTATACGACATATATGGACTCCGTATGGTTAGATATTAAGATTTCATGGAAAGTGAATGATGACAGTAGGTCAGTGGTGGACCATAGTAATGCAGCAATGATTCTGCGAGTAATAAGTCGATTACAACCATGAGAGTTGTATTGGAATGAATGTTGAGATTGAGTACCACTAATCGGGTCGTGGTGGTGTATAAGTTATCATTGATAGACTAATTAAGTAGATTATCTACCTATTGAATATTTATTCTTTCTTATCAATAGAGAGTCGTATTATTATACGAGGAAGGTTGCGGTGCAAGCATAGAATTCAAGTCACGATAATGTCTAGAATGAGATCCTAGGTTCGATTTTCGATATCAAGAGAGTTTCAAAGGTGATTGTGTATAAGCTCGAGGAAGAGCATGGGTCCATAGAATGATGGACGGAATAGCAAAAATATTTAGGCATGTGAAATACGATGCTACAATACTTAATGTTGATATAAATACATATATGTTTTGTTCTCCTATGACAAACCTCTATAGTTCAGAGGTAGATTCCAAGCCAGATATTTTATGGCAATAAAATTTTTACGAATATACAATTCTCTTCAGTTCGTTCTTTTCTCTTCTTTTCGTTTCATGTAAGCTGAGAAGAACAACCCTTCCAGAAGGGGAGGTATTACCGAATGACTATCTATCTGTGTGATAGAAGCCTAGTAGGATACCATCTATTGTTTAATTGCTTGTCAAGTACTAAAGGCTGGCCACCTTTTGTACTAACTATGCGATATAACAAGTGTTCATGATCATAGTGATCTCTCAACAAATTCATTTACTTCTATATGATTGATCAAACTTTGGGAAATAGAAACAGCTAAAAAAGGAGTAATAAAGTTGTGGTAGTATTCGGAATGGAAACACATTCGTGATACTAAGGTTGACGAGGTTATTAAAAGGTTATAGAACGCTAACGAGCAAAAGTGTAAGCAGTATAGTATTATTTACGGAAGGTAGTAGCGATTACGAACTGGAAAAGAATGGGTATTGAGAAGCAAAAGCTCTAATTCTAAACACTAAATGAGAGTCTGTGCAATAGACTTGAAAGAAATTGGAATGATCATTTAACGCGGATTGAGTTTTCTTACGACAATAGATCATATGTCATTATCGAGTTGTCGCCTTATGAGATCCTTGAGGGAAGACAATGTCGATCTCCCTTATGTTAGGATGAAGTTGTAGAGCGCAAGTTGCTCGACCGCAGTAGTCCAAAAGACCAAGGATATACTAGATCTAATCAGAGGACGGCTGGTAGTAACCCAAGATGGACATAAGAAATATGTTGATTTGACACGAAAGGACAAGGAATAGGAAGTAGGGGACCTAGTGCTGTTATAGGTATTCCCTCGGAAAAGGATTGATGAGATTCGAAAGAAAGGAAAGCTGAGTCCACAATGTGTCGGACCCTTGGATATACTAAAACATATTGGGAAGATGGCATGCGAGCTAGCCCTACCCCCGAACCTGTAGCAAGTTCATAACGTGTTTCACGTATCAATGTTAAAAAGTGTAATTCGGATGCCAGATAAATAGGGGCATATGAGCGCATAGACATGCAACCCGACGTAACCTATATGAAGCAACCAGGAAGGGTTATAGAGTGAAAAGGAACAAGTGCTTAGGAGAAGGGTTATTAAACTAGGCAGAGTTTGGTGGTAGGACCACAATGTGGGAAAAATTTACTCGAGAGTTAGAAAGTGCAATGCTAAGAGAGTATCCCTATTAATTTCTATCTGATTCCGGGACGGAATCCTTTTAAGGAGGGGAGACTGTAATAACCCCAAAATTTTGAACTTTTTTGTAACCCTTATGAATAGTGTTTTAGCTGAATGAGAAAACTTTCATGCCACACTATGTAGGGGTTCTGTTATGGATATTCTGAGATTTATTAGTACTCTATATGGTATATAAGTGTATGTAAAGATCGTCAGAATCCAATTCCGAATCACTTTGGTTTTTCCCGGAAATCCACTAGATACGGAAAGAATTGAGTAAAAGGTAACAGGATAAAAAGGATTTAAATTAAAGGATTATAAGAGAGGATCATAAAAGGAATATAATATATTGAGAAAGGTTAAGGGAACCTAAGTAATAAGATCCCGGGTATGATCCCTCAAACTGATAAACGAAAACGAAAGTTAAGCGAACCGTATAACAGATCAGCGGATCATTAGGCAAACAATTAGGAAGTTAATCAAAGGTATTAGAGAGGATGATGTCACCCAACCAATGAGAAGAGGACAAGGAGGGAAAGATGACATCATAGCATGACATAAGCATGACATGGGAAGGAAGGAAATGTGGTGGAATATTAACCACACAAAATCAAGGTTAAATTGGTAATTAACCAAAAACAAATCAAATACTCAACCAACCAAGCCAAACAATTCATTTTTCATCAAAATAAGAACACAAGGCATTTTATTTCTTCATGCTCTCGGCTTTTTACTATTTCAAAGAGAAAGAAATTCAAAACTCAAGATCAAGGCTTCCTAAATTGGTAAGATAATTCCTAGTCATCCTTATGCATAGTTATGGCTATATTATGAGTTTAAGCCTTCAATTCTTTCTCAATCTTCTTCAAGAAATCAATGAAGAAGATAATGAATAGTGATTTCAAAGTTTTTAACTTGATTTTTCTTGTTTTCCTTTAAGATCCAAGCATCCCTAAGACTTCTCAAGGCTTCTTAAGGCTTCCTAGCTACTCCCACCCTTCAAGGAAGGTATACCATCTCCAAACCCTAGCTTAATTTGTATATTAGGTTGATTATGGTTGTGAGGGTAAAGGGTAGCTTGAACTTGTTTGTTTAAGAGTTTGGGTTGGAATGGTGGTGATTGATTTGGTGAAATCTTAAGATTTGGTTAAAGAATGTAGTATAGTTTAAATTCAAGTTTTAGGAGTAAGTAAATGGATTATAATGAGTTGGTTTGGGGCTGTTGTAATGTATTTGGATGGAGGTTTGATTGGGTTGGTGAATTGGGGTTGAATTGTGATGGTTTTGGAATGGTTTAAATTTGGGAAATCGCGTAAACATAGCCGTCGTAATGTCCGATTTACTTTAGACTGCTTTTGTTCATAACTTAGGACCCGAGAACCCCCTGATAGATGTTGACCATTGCCATGTTTAGATAGCTCATGTTACGAGCTTCGTTTTGATATGTAGTTCGTTTGATTCCGATATACGGTTTAGGAGAAACGACCGTTTTAAGTAACGGCGTTTCGCGAACGAAACTTTTCCCCTCGCCTTACTTTGAAACATAGGTTAAAGACCAAAAAGGGTTAATTAGTGTATGAAACAATTATGGTAAGAGTGTTAGGCAGTTGGTAAGACACTCGCGAAGGATCGCCTTAAAACTCGTAATGGTTAAATTATTAAAAATGGTGGAGCCGAGGGTACTCGAGTGACTTAAGAGAATCAGTAAGCGCAAAGCGAGCGTTAGAGTCTAAGTTGGTTAATATATGATTTACAAGTGACTTTGTTTAATTCCAACTTACTTTTTATTTATAGGTTACCAGACTCGTCCCGAGCCATTGTAACCCCCAGTCGCTCAGGCAAGTTTTCTACCCGTTATACTGTTGTTGTGAAGGTATATATGTATATGCATTATCTTGCGATAGATGCATGTTGGTTAATTAGCAAATGTTGCGATATATTGAAGCATGCTGATATGGTATATATATGCATGCCTGTTTCGTATTCTTGCATATATATCTGTTGGTTTAGTTGATAATACCTATGCTAGAGAATAGCGGTAATTTGCATATACCCTTAGTATAGGGACCCAAAGGTGAAAAACGTTTTCTAAAACCGGAGTCGAGGATCCCGAGTAGAATTTTATATATTATATATTTATATATATGGTTATAGTTTTCAAAAACTATTAATCGAATAAGGTTTATTCGACAACTTTATTTTTATTATTGATATTATTTCGAATATTCATCCGAGGACTTATGACTCCTTTATATTATTTATTGAATATTATTTCGAATATTTATTCGAGGGCTTATGACTCAGTTTATATTATTTAATGATTATTAATTGGATATTCATTTGAGGATGTAGGACTCCTTTATTTTATTTAATGAATATTAGTTATAATATTCATTCGAGGTATTATGACTCCGCTTATTACTTAATAATATTCTTTATTTTATTAAAGAATAATGTGTCGAAAATCAACTTACTTTTGATTATTCAAATAAGATATTACTTTCGTATAAGTATATCTTCGATTATTTACTATCCATTTCAAGTAAATTTTTCCAACTTCTACCTCAAGTATTCTTTATGGGAATATTATTTAAATAATAATATTCAGATATTTCTTTTTATTGAGACTGATTTACTTTATTAAATCAGCATTATTCCAAACACTCTTAAAGTGTTTTCGAGTCTTCAAAATGATTTTTTTTAAAAAGTTAGAGCGGATCCCAAAACTCATTTTTATATTTAAGATCTTCCTTTTTAAAGGGGATTCAAATACTCGGTCAAAACCTGGGCATCCAGCTCTGTGGTGTGTTTTTACATTCACAACATGGTTGCAGTTTCGAGAAAATAAGTGAATTGATTACTACCCAACGTTCGGGAAGTAAGCCCATCTAATTGAGTCGGCATAAGCGACAGGCCAGGGTACGGTCTATCAAGTGTAAGTGGCTGGGTGGCAGTCCATCAACGCGTAAGAGGCCGGGTGGCGGTCCAGCATAAGGTCCTAATACGACCTGGGTGATGACCGGGTGGGGGATTCATCCATCTACTAGTAGAAAAGGTTACTTATTGGTATCTTTGCGTGATCAGCAAGATATCAGGTTTATGCCAAAATTCTTTCCTTTCCAAATTCATTGGATATTGCAACTCTGTTCATACTTTACATGACAGAGGTTTTCAGGAAATGTATGAAGATATATATAGGTGTATATATATATCGGGACTTAATGAAGTATCTCGTAACTTCATTTCATTCAATAATATTTCAAAGATTGAATCTATTCAAGTATTATCTTGTAGTCTCAATCTATGTGATGAACTTTTGAAACTAAATATAACTTGAACGGTGGTAGTTCAAGTAGTATTTGAAAAAGATATAAGTATATTGGAGTATCTTGTAACTTCATCTTTTAAACTTATATCTAGTAGATGATTATCTTATGCATGACAAAGGATTTTCAGAAAAACGTTGAGACAAGGTTAGATATATGAGATCACCTTGCAACGATATTTTTATACAGTTATACACTGGAACTCTGTGTGTATTATGCATGGAAGAGGACTTCCAATATTTTGAAAAGTATATATGTATATATATATACTGAATATTTTGTGACTTCATCGCATTAAGATATCAACTTGGTTCATTTCTTTTGACCAAGACTTTCATGAGTACTATGAGAAGGCTCATATATTGTTAATCATTATACATATTATTTTGGTGGGGCTTGCTGCTCACCCTTGCTTTCTTCTTTCATCACACAACATCAGATAGATAAGATGAACATGACCAAGCTCCCAATTCGCAAGCGAATAGGAAACGTTCCGCAGCTTTCTGGAAGCGTTGAGGCCGTTGTAGCTGAGGTAGAAATTACCAATAGGCTAAGTTTTCAACTAATGATGTACTAGACTTATGTATATTATGAGTTGTAATAATGGCAGAGAAATGTAATTTATTCAGAAACCTGTTTAAGGTGTATTGGCATGTAATTGTGGAATAAAACAACTTGTGATTATTTTTGGATGATCATCTCTGAGACTATAACTTGTTGGTGTTGGTGTTATTGTGGGGTCACAGTACAGAGTAGTTGATTAATTATTAAGATTGGGTGTTATTAAGGGAAATGGAACTCGTGACAACCCGGATCCCGACCCCAGATTTGGGGGTGTACAATGATAGAAAAAGACATGAAGGACTATACTCCTAAAGATATCCGTCTATCATGAAAGATGCTAAGTTTAGACATATTCTGCACAGTAGTCTTGATAGTGTTATGTCCAATAGAGTCATTGGATGTAAAATAGTAAAAGAGATATGGGATGCTTTAGAAGTAAAGTGTCAAGGTACAACTGCTATCAAGAAGAACTGGAGGACAGTACTTACTCAAGAATATGAGCACTTTGACTCAAGGGACAATGAATCCCTACTGATATCTATGACAGATTTCATAAGTTGCTGAATGACTTATCCTTTGGCAATAAAGAATATGATTTGGAGGACTCAACTGGAAGTTCCTACTTGCTCTTCCTGAAAAGTGGGACTTTAAAGTCACATCAATTAGGGATAACTATCAACTTGACATCACACCTCTAGATGAG
Organism: Apium graveolens; assembly: GCF_009905375.1. Lineage (NCBI taxonomy): Eukaryota > Viridiplantae > Streptophyta > Magnoliopsida > Apiales > Apiaceae > Apium > Apium graveolens. The sequence goes on from NW_027419380.1 coordinate 23,411, forward strand.
ATCTATGGAGTTCTGAAAACTCATGAACTAGAGATGGAGCAAAGGAGCAAGAGGAAAAGATCAAAAGCTATACCAGTTGCACTCAAAGTTGAAGAGAAGCCAAAGGAGAAAGCCAGGAGGAAAAGCTACTCCAAAGGGAAAACCATGATTGCTAAGTCAATACTGAATCATCAAATTCTGATGATGACTCAAATCATGATACTGAATCAGATACTGATAGTGATCACAACAACAATGAAGATATGGATCAAATGGCTGCCCTACTGGTTAAAAGCTTCAAAAGATGGTCTATAGAAACTTCAAGAAAGGGTGAAGATTTTCCAGAAAGGTTTCAGTTCTTCAAACTCTGATAAGAGGAACAATAGAAGAGATAGTGATTGGAAGGAAGCTAGATCAGGAAAACCTAAAAAGTCAAGAGAGAGATGTTATGACTATGATGGACTTGGACACTTTGCAGCTAACTGCAGAAAATCCAGAGTTGAGAAGAAACAAGCTTTGATCTCAAAGAAGAGAAACTAGGATGATTCATCAGACTCAGATGATGGGATCAACTATGCTCTCATGGAAAATGCTAATGCTGAGGCTGACAATGCTGAATTAAAGGTACCTCAGTCTACTCTTGCATTTGATACTGATGATATCTATGAATTAAGATTATTTCTTAAGACTCTACATGTTAGTTTTAAGGATCAAACCTTAGAGAATAATAGAATCAAGAGTGAAAACTCTGTGCTTGAGAAAAGGAATGATTACCCAGAAACTGAGTTGCTTTCCATGCTAGAAATTCAAAAAGAAAGAGATACTGATGTTTATGTTAAAGAAAAATTGTTAGAAAAACATGCTTATCTAGAAAAAGATCTAGCTAAAGAAAGAGAAGTCATTAAACTTTGGACTAACTCAGGAAAAACAACCCAGGAAATCTTAGAGAATGGTTGTTGGGGATCAGGATTAGGATATTTAGCTAAATCTAATTCTGATAAGAAAAGTGGAGAAGAAACTGAGAAAACAGAGCCAATAAAAACTTATAGTCAGGTCAAATTGAACAAGGTTCAAATAAAGACCAATAAGTTTAATCCAAGTGCTAATAATATTAAATCAATCCATGAGGAAGGTACTACCTCAACACCTAGATCAAACTTAATTACTGAAAAGAGTGAACAAGTTCACATGAACTCAGTAAATATTGATTCAACGACTCAGAAACAAATTAAGAAAAAGATGAAGGATCTACACATGAAAGATAAGAGGAAAAGGTCTAGAAGAAATAAGAATGGTAAGGTAGGTGTTAATAAGAATGGAAATATTATAACCCCGCCTAATGCACCTAGAAAGACCTGTTCAAACTGTGGTAGAACTAATCATCTTGCTAATTCTTGCAAGAAGAATAACGAGGTAAAAGCCGTTCCTTCTAAATCAGAGTTTAGGAATAGAACATCTAGATATAAACCACATAATCCTTGTTTTCATTGTGGCAGTGTTTGGCACTCTATTTATACATGTAAAGAGTATCATAGTTTGTATTATAATTTTTATAAACTGAAACCCTCTTTAGTTAAAGCAAAATCTGTTTTTTCATGTATAAATACTGATAGTAAGAATGTTAACATAAATTCTGATATGAAGTCTTCTGCTACATATGTTAACAAACTTAAAAAGGCCAAAGGATCCAAGAAAGTCTGGGTCCTTAAAAACACTAGCTGATTCAAATTACTGATTACAGGATGACAGGAGGAATGCTCTAGTCTTGGACAGTGGATGCTCATGACATATTGTAACAACCCCAAATTTTTGGACTTTTTGTAACCCTTATGAATAGTGATTTTACTGATTATGCTGAATAAGAAAACTTTCATGTCACACTATGTAGGGGTTCTTTTATTGATATTCTGAGATCTTATTAGTACTCTATATGGTATATAAGTGTATGTAAAGATCTTCAGAATCCAAATTCGAACACTTTGATTTTTTCCCGAAAACCCACCAGATACAGAATTGAGTATAAGGTAACATGATTAAAAGGATTTAAAATTCAGGATTATAAGAGAGGATCATAAAAGGAATATAAAATATTGAGAAAGGTTTAGGGGAACCCAAATAATAAGATCCCAGATATGATCCCTCAAACGATAAACGAGAATGAAAGTTAAGCGAACCGTATAACAGATAAGCGGTCATTAGCCAAGTAATTAGGGGTTAATCAAAGAGGTTAGTGGATGATGATGTCATCATACCATAAGGAGAAGACATGTGGCAATTGGATGACATAGGAAGGATGATATAAGCATGACAAATGGAGGGATTGGTTGGTTGAATGAGAGCCATTCATTTGTTACCATGGTAAAAAGTTAATTAACAAACAAAACAATAACAACCAAGCCAAAACAAATCATAACACCAAAAAACACAAATCACTCCCATTTCCAAGCAAGAATCTCTCGGCTTCTTCACTTTTTCAAAGACAAGAAAATCAAAATCCAAGATCCAAGCATTGTTAAATTGTGAGGTAATTATCCAAGGTTCCTTATACATAGATATAGCTATCCTATGAATCTAAGCTTCCATTTCCTTCACAATCTCTTTCAATAATTCATGGAAGAAGAGGGTGAATAGTGTTTTCAAGATCTTAAAATTTTTGATCTTGTGTTTTTGTTTAGATATAGCTTTTGTAAGGATTTTCAAGGGTTGTTTCAAGCTCCTTAGTTAATTCTACTCACCAAGGAAGGTATAATCTAATAACCTAGCCTTACTTTTGAATGTTTAGAGCTTGTTATATTTGGTATAGTTCATGATAAGCATGATTCATGTATATTTAGATTGGATTCGTAATGAGTTTGAGTTGTAAATGTTGGATTATTGGTTAATGAACTTAAGTATAGCTTTTAGTTCATGTTTAGGTGTAGTATAAATTGGAAAATCTTGAGATGTTGGGACTGTTGTAATGAAGTATGGATTGAGTTTGGTTGTGATGTTGATTGTGGGTTGATTTGTGGATTGATTGGAGTTAGTTTAAAATTTGGTAATCGCGTAAACATAGCCGTCGTAATGTCCGATTTACCTTAGACTGTTTTTGTTCTTAACTTCAGGACCTGTGGACTCACTGTAAGATTCTGACCATTGCAATGTTTAGATATTTCATGTTAAGAGCTTTGTTTTAATATGTGTTCGCTTGAATCTGATGCACGGTTTAGGAGAAACGACCGTTTTAAGTTACGGCGTTTCGCGAATGAAGCATTACCCCTCGCCTTACTTCAAAACCTTGGTTAAGGCCCTTAAATGACTAATTGGAGTATGAAACAATTGTGTAAAGTGGATTAGGCAGTTGGTAGGGTACTCGCGAAAGAATCGCCTTAAATTCTTAATGGTTAAATTATTAAAAATGGTGGAGCCGAGGGTACTCGAACGACTTATGTGATTCGTTAAGCGTAAAAAGTGACCATAAGCGAACGTTAGGGTTCAATTGGTTAAATTCTAGTTTCTTAAGAGACCGGGGTTTAATTCTGACTTATGTTGTTGTTCATAGGTTATCGGACCCACTCTAAGCTTAAGTCTATCCGGGAACTCTCAGGCAAGTTTTCTACCCGTTATAATGTTGTTGTGATGTATATATGTATATGCATTATCTTGTGATAAGTGCATGATTGTTATTAGCAAAGTCTTGCGATATATTGGAGCATGTGATATGATATATATATATATATGCATGTCTGTTTTGTAATCTTGATATTCTAATATCAATTCAAATGCTTATAAACTGCATAATACCTATGCTAGAGATAAGCAGTAGTTGCGTATACCCTTAGTATAGGGGACCCAAAGGTGAACGTTTTCTAAACCGGGAGTCGATGTTCCCGAGTATAACATATATATATATATAGATATAGTTTTCAAAATATTAATCGAATAAGGTTTATTCGATAACTTTATTTTATTTAATGAATATTATTTTGAATATTCATTCGAGGACTTATGACTCCGCTTATTTTATTTAATGAATATTATTTTGAATATTCATTCGAGGACTTATGACTCCGCTTCTTTTTTAAATAATATTCTTTATTTTATTAAAGAATAATGTTTCGATAATCAAACTTATTTTCGATTATTCAAATAAAGATCGTACTTTCGTATAGGTATATCTTTGGTTATTTATTATTCATTTCAAGTATGAGTCCTAAAACTTCTACTTCAATTATTTTTTAAGGATTATCTTTATGGGAATATTATTTAAATAATAATATTCAGATATCCACCAACATATCGGGACTGATTTATTTCATTAAATCAGCATTACTCCAAACATCCTTAAAAATGTTTTCGAGTCTTCAAAATGATTTTAAAAGTTAGAGCGGATCCCAAAACTCGTTTTCAAATTTAAGATCTTCCTTTCGAAGGGGATTTAAATACTCGCTTAAAAATTGAGGGATCCGGCTCTGTGGTGTATTTATATTCGCAACGAGGTTGCTGTTTTGATAAATGAATTGATTACTTACCCAATGTCCGGGAAGTAAGTCCATCTAATTGAGTCGGCATAAGCGGCAGGCCGGGGTACGGTCTATCAAAGTGTAAGTGGCTGGGTGTCAGTCCATCAACGTGTAAGAGGTCGGGTGACGGTCCAGCACAAGGTCCTAATGCGGCCAGGGTGATGACCGGTGGGGCATTCATCCATCTACTAGTAGAAAAGGTTACTTATTGGTATCTTTGCCAGATCAGCAAGATATCCGGTTTATGCCAAGGTCTTCTCCTTTCCAAATTCATTGGATATTGCAACTCTATTTATAATTTTCATAACAGAGGTTTTCAAGGAGTGTATGAAATGTATATATATAGGTGTATATATATATCAGGACTTAATAAGTATCTCGTAACTTCATTATTTATAATGATATTTCAAAGATTGAATCTATTCAAGTCTTTTCTTGTAGTCTCATCTATGTGATGAACTTTTGAAACTGATGATACCTTGAACGGTGGTAGTTCAAGTAGTATCCGGAAAAGATATAAGTATATTGGAGTATCTTGTAACTTCATCTTTTCAACTTATATCTGGTTAATGATTATCTTATGCATGACAAAGATTTTCACAAAAACGTTGAGACAAGGTTAGATATATGAGATCACCTTGCAACGATATTTTTATAGTTATAAACTGGACTCTTGTATATTATGCATGGAAGAGGACTTCCAAGATTTTGAAAAGTATATATACATATATACTGAATATTTTGCGACTTGGTCGCGCTTAAGATATCAAACTTGGTTCATTTCTTCTTGACCAAGACTTTCATGAGTACTATGAGAATGCTCATATATTGTTAATTATTATACGTAATTATTTCGGTGGGCTTGTGCTCACTCTTGCTTTCTTCTTTCATCACACAATAACAGATAGAAAGATGAACATGACCAAGCTCCCAATTCGCAAGCGGTTAGGAAACATTCCGCAGTTTTCTGGAGGCGTTGATGCCGCAGTAGTTGAGGTAGAAATACCAATATCCAGGCTTTCAACTTTTGATGCACCAGACTTATGTGTCTATATGAATTGTAATAATGACATGGAAATGTAAATTTATTCAGAAACCCTTTTGTGGTATAATGACTTATAATTGTGGAATAAAATGACTTGTGTTATTTTTGGTATTCATCTCTGAGACTATAACTTGTGGTGTGTGTGTGTATATTGTGGGGTCACAGTACGCAGTGTTGGTTGTTTATTAAGATTAAGAGTTGTTAAGGGAATTGGAACTCGTGACAACCCGGATCCCCGACCCCGGATTTGGGGGTGTTACAGAAATGGTATCAGAGCTAAGCGTTATAAACTCAGAGATGATGTGACGTTAAAATAAGTTCACTAAGATAATAAGAACTCTTGCCAAGTTCATAGTCAGACTACTAACGTAGTACTGACAGTTAAAACCCTTATGGGAACCCTTATAAATATTGATAGAAGCGTAGTTCGTTATCGTATATGGTAGTGGGACTCCGAACCCTGAAGTTCAAGAGCAATAATATGATGATGTTTTACTACATATTGGGATCAGATTGTGGATCCAATGGAGCACCCTAACGAGGGACTAGATGGTTCATATTAAGGATGTAATAATAAGGATGTTATCCCAGAAGGGATTGTTGCTGAGTAGGATCTCGTGAAGGATCCTAACAAGACTGAAGAGATGATCGCTAAGGAATAATGACCATGGTCAGGGCGACTACCAGAGGTAGGATTGGCCGGTTACTATCGGAGGTTCGTTCAAGTTTGCAAAGATAGTAGCCCCTTTAACGCGGTTACTCGTAAGACTGAGAAGTTTGAATGGACAGAGAAATGCGAGAACAGCTTTCAAGAACTGAAGCAAAGATTGGTGACGGCCCCTATGTTGGCATTGCCGGATGGAAAAAGGAGATTTTGTGATTTGTATTGACGCTTCGCATAAGGAATTAGGGTGCTCTTATACAGCACAAAGGTAATCGCGTACGCGTCAAGACAATTAAGGGAATATAAAATTCGATATCCCCACCCATGAGCTTGGGCTCGTGGCAATAGTTTTGCCCTAAAATTGGAGGCACTACTTGTATGGAGAGAAGTGCGAGATTTACACAAGCCATAAGTGCTCTAGTGCATTTTCACGCAAAAGAGCTCAACATGCGCCAGAGGAGGTGGTTAGAGCTAATCAAGGATTACGATTATGAGATTCTTTATCATCCAGGAAAGCCAAAATGGTGGCTAAGCCCTTAGTATAAAGGAGAGACTCAAGATGAAAATGTCTTTGGGAGAGTTGATAAGAGATTTTGAGAAAATGGAAATAGAAGTGAAGGTAACCGGAGCCGGTACCGAAACGCTGTTTGAGATTGCAATACAGCCCGAATTATCGAAAAAGATCATATTGTGCCAAGAAAAAGTGATGAATGAAGGCAGAGATCAATGACTGGAGAAGAGATTAATACCAAGAAAGATGATAAGGGAATAACGAGGTATTCCTACAGAATTTGGGTTCCAACGTTTAAGAGCTTAAGGACTGGATCTTAGATGAAATCCATAGCTCGAGGAATAAGATTTGGGCAAACCCCGAATGTGATAGTCAGGGAGGTTGCCATTAAGAAAGAAGGAGCCCATAACATAATGAAGTGGAAAATAAGGATTTTAACGTATAAGATAACCCCAAGTATGGGAGAAGATGAAACATTTCATACTAAGGAAACAGAAAGTCGAGTAAGGAAAGGAGACCTGAGACGGTACTCCTATACGACAATTCATGGACCTGTCTAAAAAGAACTTAGACTATTATCCCCAACCACCACCCTGAGGAGACAGTGCGGTGGGAAATTCTTTCAGGACCTTTAAGTCGCTAAGCTCTCAGAGTTCCAAGGAACAAGCGAACCCAGTAGAGGCGAGAGCCTGGCTAAAGGAAATATAGGAATCATTTGAGATTCTAAATGATGGACGAATCACAAAAGACTATTTTGTCACTTACCCTCCTAAGAGAGAGGCCACCCGCTGGTGAAAGACCAAGAAAGGCACGAGCCAGAGGTTAGAATAAACTGATTAAAGTTCAGTCAATTGTTTTCGGGAAAGTAATTCCCAAGGTTATGGAGATAGTGTAAAAGCTTTAGAGCCAGAACAAAGGCGGACGAGTATGATGAATTATGAAGCTAAGTTGTAAAAGTTGTCAAGATTCGTTCTGATGACAAGAATCCCAGAATGATGTGATGTTTGAAGTCAATGATTAGTGGGTTCATGAAATGATTGTAAGAGAAAGGAAAATAAAGAGAAACTGAAGTGGAAAGAAATAAAAGGCAATACAGTTTGAGGAATGATAAGGGAGTTGGGTATGAGGAAACCCTAAAGACTCGTAGCAATAGAAATAGAAAAGTATGTAATCGTCAGGATGAGGGTGATTCACTATGAGTTAAAGTTGATGGTTGAAGGCATAAAGATACATATATTTTATCCCCTGTAAGTTGGGAGGATTCGAGGAAACCTTGAGATAGTTCGAAGGATAAATAATGAGACGCGGATAGACTGAGGAGACAAGAAAGTAAGAAATTAGGAAAATTGGATGAAGGAAGTGACCTTCAAGAATGTGAAGTGTAAGACCGGTGGCATGATACCCAGAAAGGGAGACGCCAGGTATGAAAGACATCCCAACATTGAGATGACTGTTGAGATAAACAACAAAAGTAAATGAGGAATTATTAAGAAGAAGTTCACGTTGAACACGACCAATATCTTCCAGAACATCCTTTTATCGTTACCAAATAAGGCAAAAAGCGGATAACCGTTGTTATCTTTTGGAGGCCATATTGATTGACCTCATTTTGAATACAGATGTTATTGTGAAATTAGGCATATACTATCGAGGTGGGAATGATTGAATAAGACACCCTTATCAGGGATATATGACTTGATTTATCCATGGAAGGATGCATGTACCTTTTTAAAGGTGGAATTAAGGATGAACATCGTAACTTAAAATGAATCCTAGGGGAATGCATAAAGGTTGGCATTTCACCCTTAATAGGGATAGTATGAGTTTTGACAGTATGAATTGGAAAGGATTAAGGTAACAACAAACTTTAAGGATCAGTGGAGAAATTTTTCAAAAGTATATAGACAATGATTCTGGTATTAGTAAATGGTATCTTGATATGCCCTGTGCCTAGGGTGTACCTGATGAAGGATTTAAGGATAACCTTAGAGGTTTACAAGGAGAAAGGTAATATTCAAAGTTCTCAAGAATAGAAATTTGATGAAGGAAATATGGCGTAATTATAATAATGCCAGGTGGGCACGTGTTAAACCATAAGAAGTATAGATTGAACCAATGAAGGTCAGAATTGTTAAAGCAAGAAGGGCCCAAGATAAAAGACGTCCTAAGTATGATCGAGAGTCAGCCATGATAATGTTTACATTTAAAGACTAAGGCAGTGACTTATGGAAAAAATGGTGATTTTTTTTATCACAAGGACTTAAGAAAAGCATTTTCACATAAGCAGTGATTTGAAATGAGGTAGAAAATTTAGTGAAGGTGGTTAATGACATTGATTGTAAGGAAATATACTATCAGGAAAGGCCAAAGAGGTGGCCGACACTTTAAGTGTAAGAAGACAATTATCGGCGCTCGTGCCAGAGGAATACAGTGATAATGGTTAAAGCCGTGAAGATTGTATTATGGTTTGAAAGATTGACATTCCTTTGGATTGTGCGATACTCAACCGTGATAGTAGTTTGGTAAAGATTTAATTTATGTAATCGCCGTGAGCGGCTATCTATCTTATAAGTCATATCTTGAGATAAGCCAGGACCATGTTACGAAAGGACTAAATGAACCTTTGAGCTTCATGTCTCCTAATAAAGATATGATTAAGAATGGTATTAACCTGCTATCGTTGCTTTGATTGAAACTCTTCTGCAATTTTATCTGCTTCATGTCATGAATGTACGTCAGGATCTGGAGTGTTCTTCATGAATCTGAATGGTGATTATGTTAACTCCTTAAAAGATTTTGATACGGCAGATATGGACTCCGTATGATTAGATATTAAGATTCCGAGGAAAACGAATGACTACAGTAGGTCAGCGATGGACCATAGTAATGCAGCAATGATTTGCAAGTAATGAGTCGATTACAACGTAAGAGTTGTATTAGAATGGATTTAGATTGAGTACCACTAATCGGGTCGTGGTGATGTATAAGTTATCATTGATAGACTAATTAAGTCGATTATCTACCTATTGAATATTTATTCCTTCTTATGAATAGAGAGCTGTATTACTATACGAGGAAGGTTACAGTGCAAGCATAGAATTCTAGTAACGATGATGTCTAGAATGAAATCCCGATTCGATTTTCGCTGTCGAGGGAGTTTCAACGGTGATTGTTTATAAGCTCGAACGAGAACATGGTCCATAGGACGATGGACAAATAGTAAATATTCAGGCACGTGAATTGTGATGTTATTAATACTTGATGTTGATATATATACACATATATTTTTTCTCCTATGACAAACCTCATAGTTCAGAGGTAGATTCCAAGCCAGATATTGTGGCAGTATTTTTTCATATACAATTCTCTTCAATTCCTTCTTTTCTCTCCTTTCATTTTGTATAAGCTGAGAAGAACAACCCTTCCGAAGGGGAGGTATTGCCGAATGACTATCTATCTGTGTGATAGAACCTAGTAGGATACCACATGTTGTTTAATTGCTTGTCAAGTACTAAAGGCTGGCCACCTTCTGTACTAACTATGTAATATAACAAGTGTTCATGATCATAGTGATCTCTCAATAAATTCTTTTACTTCTATACAAAGGACCAAGCTTTCGAAGATGGAGGCAGCTAGAGATGAAGTGGTACCAAGTACGGTGGTATTCCGATTCTAACGCGTTCATGATACTAAGGTTGACGTGATTATTAAAAGGTTATAAAACTAGCGAGTAAAGGTATATCTAGAATAGTATCCTGTACGGAAGATAGTAACGATTACGAACTGAAAAGAATGGGTATTGAGAAGCAAAAGCTATATGCTAAAGCTATGATGAGAGTCTGTGCAATAGACTTGAAAGAATTTGGAATGATCACTTAACGCGGATTGAGTTTTCTTACAATAGATCATATGTCATATCGAGATGTCGCCTTATGAGATCCTTGAGAGAACAATGTCGATCTCCCTTATGTTAGGATGAAGTTGTAGAGCGCAAGATGCTCGGACCCAGTAGTCCAAAGGACCAGGATATAATAGATCTAATCAGAGGACGGCTGGTAGTAGCCCAAGATGGACATAAGAAGTATGTTGATTTAACGCGAAAGGACAAAGAATAGGAAGTAGGGGACCTAGTGCTGTTATAGGTATTCCCTTGGAAAGGATGGATGAGGTTCGGAAAGAAAGGAAAGCTAAGCACATAATTATTGGACCCTTGGATATATTAAGACGTATTGGGAAGTTAGCATATGAGCTAGCCCTACCCCCGAACATGTAGCAAGTTCATAACGTGTTCCACGTATCAATGTTAAGGAAGTGTAATCCGGATGCCAGACAAATCGGGGCATAGAGCGCATAGACATGCAACTAGGAAAGAATAGATCGAAAAGGAACAAGTTCTTAGGAGAAGGGTTACCAAACTAGTCAAAGTTTGGTGTAGAACCACAATGTGGGAAAATTTACTGGATAGTTAGAAAGTGCAATGCTAAGAGAGTATCCCTATTCATTTTCTATCTGATTCCGGGACGGAATCCTTTTAAGGAGGGGAGACTGTAATAACCCCAAAAATTTTGGACTTTTTGTAACCCTTATGAATAGTGATTTTGCTGATTATGCTGAATAAGAAAACTTTCATGTCACACTATGTAGGGGTTCTTTTATTGATATTCTGAGATCTTATTAGTACCTATATGGTATATAAGTGTATGTAAAGATCGTCGAATCCAAATTTGAATACTTTGATTTTTTCCCGAAAACCCACCAGATACAGAAAGAATTGAGTATAAGGTAACATTATTAAAGGATAAATTCAAGATTATAAGAGAGGATCATAAAAGGAATATAAAATATTAGAAAGGTTTAGGGGAACCCAAGTAATAAGATCCCGGATATGATCCCTCAAACGATAAACGAGAACGAAAGTTAAGCGAACCGTATAACAGATAAGCGGTCATTAGCCAAGTAATTAGGGGTTAATCAAAGAGGTTAGTGGATGATGATATCATCACACCACAAGGACAGAAGACATGTGGCATTGATGACATAGGAAGGATGACATAAGCATGACAAATGGAGGGATTGGTTGGTTGAATGAGAGCCATTCATTTGTTACCATGGTAAAAAGTTAATTGACAAATAAAACAATAGCAACCAAGCCAAAAAATCATAACACCAAAAAAACACAAATCACTCCCATTTCCAAGCAAGAAGCTCTCGGCTTTTTCACTTTTTCAAAGACAAGAAAATCAAAATTCAAGATCCAAGCATTGTTAAATTGTGAGGTAATTATCCAAGGTTCCTTATACATAGATATAGCTATCCTATAAATATAAGCTTCCATTTCCTTCACAATCTCTTCCAATAATTCATGGAAGAAGAGGGTGAATAGTGTTTTCAAGATCTTGAAATTTTTGATCTTGTATTTTTGTTTAGATATAGCTTTTGTAAGGATTTTCAAGGGTTGTTTCAAGCTCCTTAGTTACTTCTACTCACCAAGAAGGTATAATCTCATAACCTAGCCTTACTTTTGAATGTTTAGAGCTTGTTATATTTGGTATAGTTCATGAGAAGCATGATTCATGTATATTTAGAGTTTGTTGGATTTGTAATGAGTTTGAGTTGTAAATCTTGGATTATTGGTTAATGAACTTAAGTATAGCTTTTTATTCATATTTAGGGGTAGTATAAATTAGAAAATCTTGAGATGTTGGGACTGTTGTAATGAAGTATGGATGGAGTTTGGTTGATGTTGATTGTGGGTTGATTTGTGGATTGATTGGAGTAGTTTAAAATTTGGTAATCGCGTAAATATAGCCATCGTAATGCCCGATTTACCTTAGACTGTTTTTGTTCTTAACTTCAGGACCCGTAACTCACTGTAAGATTCTGGCCATTGTCATGTTTAGATATTTCATGTTACGAGCTTCATTTTAATATGTGGTTCGCTTGAATCCGATGTACGGTTTAGGAGAAACGACCGTTTTAAGTAACGGCGTTTCGCGAACGAACCATTACCCCTCGCCTTACTTCGAAACCTTGGTTAAGGCCGTTAAATGACTAATTGGAGTATGAAACAATTGTAAAGTGGATTAGGCAGTTGGTAGGGTACTCGCAAAAGAATCGCCTTAAAATTCTTAATGGTTAATTATTAAAAATGGTGGAGCCGAGGGTACTCGAACGAATTATGTGATTCGTTAAGCGTAAGAAGTGACCATAAGCGAACGTTAGGGTTCAATTGGTTAAAGTCTAGTTTCTTAAGCGACCGGGGTTTAATTCCGACTTATGTTGTTGTTCATAGGTTATCGGACCCACTCTAAGCTTAAGTCTATCCGGGAACACTCAGGCAAGTTTTCTACCCGTTATACTGTTGTTGTGATGTATATGTATATGCATTATCTTGTGATAAGTGCATGATTGTTATTAGCAAAGTCTTGCGATATATTGGAGAATATGATATGATATATATGCATGTCTGTTTTGTAATCTTGATATTCTATTATCATTCAAATGCTTATAAACTGCATAATACCTATGCTAGAGATAAGCAGTAGTTGCGTATACCCTTAGTATAGGGGACCAAAAGGTGAACGTTTTCTAAACCGGGAGTCATGTTCCCGAGTATCACATATATATATATATTATATATATAGATATAGTTTTCAAAACTATTAATCGAATAAGGTTTATTCGATAACTTTATTTTATTTAATGTATATTATTTTGAATATTCATTCGAGGACTTATGACTCCACTTATTTTATTTAATGAATATTATTTTGAATATTCATTCGAGGACTTATGACTTCGCTTCTTTTATTAAATAATATTCTTTATTTTATTAAAGAATAATGTTTCGATAATCAAACTTATTTTCGATTATTCAAATAAAGATCGTACTTTCGTATAAGTATATCTTTGGTTATTTTTTATTCATTTCAAGTATGAGTCTTAAAACTTCTACTTCAATTATTTTTATAAGGATTATCCTTATGGGAATATTTTAAATAATAATATTCAGATATCCTCCAACATATCGGGACTGATTTATTTCATTAAATCAGCATTACTCCAAACATTCTTAAAAATGTTTTCGAGTCTTCAAAATGATTTTAAAAGTTAGAGCGGATCCCAAAACTCGTTTTCAAATTTAAGATCTTCCTTTCGAAGGGGATTTAAATACTCGCTTAAAAATTGAGGGATCCGGCTCTGTGGTGTATTTTATATTCGCAACGAGGTTGCTGTTTTGATAAATGAATTGATTACTTACCCAACGTTCGGGAAGTAAGTCCATCTAATTGAGTCAGCATAAGCGACAAGCCGGGGTACGGTCTATCAAAGTGTAAGTGGCTGGGTGGCAGTCCATCAACGTGTAAGAGGGCGGGTGGTCCATCACAAGGTCCTAATGCGGCTAGGGTGATGACCGGTGGGGGATTCATCCATCTACTAGTAAAAAAGGTTACTTATTCGTATCTTTGCCTGATCAGCAAGATATTGGGTTTATGCCATGGTTTTCTCCTTTCCAAATTCATTGGATATTGCAACTCTATTTATAATTTTCATAACAGAGGTTTTCAAGGAGTTTATGAAATATATATATAGGTGTATATATATATCGGGACTTAATGAAGTATCTCGTAACTTCATTATTTATAATGATATTTTAAAGATTGAATCTATTGTAGAATAAAATGACTTGTGTTATTTTTGGTATTCATCTCTGAGACTATAACTTGTGGTGTGTGTGTGTGTATTTATGGGGTCACGTACGCAGTGGTTGGTTGTTTATTAAGATTAAGAGTTGTTTATGGGAATTGGAACTCGTGACAACCCGGATCCCCGACCCCGGATT